>NC_133651.1:222572747-222741377 GCF_009905375.1 Apium graveolens | reverse complement strand
TAGGAAAAGATTTGTTTTGAACTAGTATGTACTGTACTAGCCCACAAGTAGTATAATATCCAAATAAGAATATTAAAACTAATTAGTTATACTTGACTTAGAATAAAACAAGATAGTCAAGTATATTATGATTACTCCTTTATAGATTAAATAAAGTTGTGGAGTAATATGAGAAGTCCATTTTTATATTAAGCACTTATGGCTTATGACTTCTTTAGTATTCTTCTTCTTTCGATTAAGTATTTATAGATCGAAGAATACTTTAATTATAACCTCGGAGTTGTAATTTTACCTTTAAGTATATCAACTTAAGGTTTTAAGGTATACTTGTATATTGACGATTATAAGGTCAAAGTATACTTTTTAACTTCAAGCACGTTTATAAGATTTAGAGTCTTAGCCAAGATCCAATTAAATAAGTGCAAGTAATTGGCTTAATATTGTGCTTTTCGAAGTTTGGACGAATAATTACGAGTATTTTATAAACTTCGTAGTATAACCCCACGGAACACTGAAAGATGTTAGAAGGGGCTTATACGATATGATCTCTAATTGTTTATATACACGATATGTTTAGCCAAGATCCATTAAATAGCGTAAATTAATTGGCTAACTCGTGGATTTGATTCGTCCTTAATTTTAACGGATGATTACGAAGTAGTTTATATGGAACAAGCTATAATCCCCCGGAACACTAAAGATGTTAGAAGGAGATTACACTTTACTTCGTATATTTTATATGTACGTATTAGTTGACAAGATCCAATTAAAGAGCTTAAGTAATTGTCTAACTCGTACGATCCCGTTTTAAGATTGACAAATTACGAAGTGTTATATGGACAAGAATATCCCCAGAACACTAAGATGATAGAATGGATTACCACTTTTACTTTGTAATTATTTTATGAGCAAACGAATTAATGTTATCCAAGCTCCTATTAAAGTGTAAGAAATAATTGGCTAACTCGTACTTGTGTCAAATAAGATCTCCCCCTTGGAGATAAAGTACTTTTCTTTTTAGATCTTCTCGTTGGAATGCTTTTTTACGAAGATCAAGTACTTATTCGAATTCCGAGTTCGAATCTAAGTTCTCCCCGAGAACTTCCTTTATAAGAGAGCTTGTATTAGAGCTTAAGATGAAGTAGAGAAGTTAAGTACAAATCTTAAATACAAAGAACTCAAATAAGAAGCTAAAACTAACCACTTTTGAAAAAAACGGTCGGAAAAGTTCGCCGAAAAAATTCGCCGGAGGTTCGGCCGGATTTTGGCACTTTGGTCAAACTTGGGCAGCCCTTCAGGAGGCCGGGAAGTGGTAGTGGATGAGCTCAATTGGTGGGATAAAGCTTGGTTGGGTGAAGCTAAGCTTGGGTTTCAAAAACCTTGTATATATGTAAGTATATAGAAGAGAGAGAAGGTTTTTGAGAAGAAGTGTGTGTTATAGATTTGAAAGAGATGAAGAGAAGCACTTCTTGAAAAATTCCAGCAACTTTGTGGCTCTTTAGCTTATGAAAATGGGTTGGGGCGGGGGTTTATTTATAGGAGAAGTTGGGTGGAATGCATGGTGAAGATTTGAGAAGGAATGGATGGTGGATTGAAGTGTATCACATGGATTGATGACATGGCAAGTAGGTTGTGTTTCTTTGCAAGTGAGAAGGAAGCACAAGCTAGTACTCATTCAAATCTCAGCTGATATATATTAAATATATATTTTCCTTTTGTTTTAATCATTCCTTAATTACTTTAATTAAGGATTAAGCACCATTAATTATGACCACCCCAAAAAACCTTAAATAAATATCATAAAAAATATGATAATTACCTAAATAATATAAAATGATGTCCTTAAAGTTTTGGTCAACTTTAGTCAATGGTAGCTAGGTCAAACTTGGTCAACTGTGGGACCAACTGCCTCAATTTTTGTGCCCGGACAAAAATTCTCTGAAAGCTACGAAATTTTACCATACTTAAAAAATACCATTTAAATGATCCATACCAAAATTTTAAGGTCATTCTAGAATGGTGGAAGTATTGTTATTCTAAAATTGGAACTGTTCTGTCAGCCTTTCTTCCAAGTAAAAATACCATTGGTCTTGAAATAAAGGAGATGGATCTTTTGACCAAAGTTTGACTTGTATAAATACTTAAAATATATTTCCTAATATATGAGATATATTTGGGTGATAGGAAATGTGTTTGATTGTTTTTTTTGAATAATTTTCCTCCGAGAAATGCTGATTTTACGAAACGGGAGAAAATTACTGTGAGTATACAGAAATGAGTTGCAGAACTGGATATTAATATTCCAATCATGAATATTAATAATCTTGAATAAAAACTCTTTTGATTATATGTAGAGATATATTTTGGAGCGAAAAGTTAAATGTTTTGATATAGCACGAGACTTCTAAAGAATATCTCTGATATATTCTTTATCGAGCTTGTTACCATATTCCTGTTGGCAACACAGATCTAAGAAATATCATATCTTGATGTTTCTTTTCGATCATATTTCCTTAGAGATATATTCCATAAAGATATAGTTTTGATATTTTGCAAGAATGGAATATCTCTTTTTATCTGTTTAAAGACATGATTTTGCTAGTTTGACTTTGATTTGGATCAATTAAATTCATGTCCTAATGGAGAGGATCTACATGTTCTGTAATTTTATGTTTATCGTACAAATACCAAAATAAATAATATATCCAAGATATCCTTTAAAATAATGTTACACAATTTAACGGTCTCCGTTAAAGGTCAACACATTTTTAACGGCAATGCAAGTATTCAGAACTTCACTGATGTGATTGCAAGTTAATTATAAGTTCATGATGGGACTGAGAGCTTTTTTATCTTGGTGACTCACTTGCAAGTTACTAGTGACTACAGTGACCAAATAGCCATTTTACCCATAAATTATATATTTTCTAACTCAATTCCCACTTGGGTAGCAATCCATGAGCATGAGAACCTAAAATAGTATTTAGGTAAAATGAAAGAGTTATATAGGCCAAAAGCAATTAAAATATAAAATTACTAGGTGAGAGAGTATATATATATTTGCAAAAGTATAAATTCATACAAGTTAATAAAAGTGCTTTTTATTTGCAGCTTCTTCTATTCTTGAATTAAAGTGAATTGGTAAATTATGACTGTCAACTTTTTGAAGTAAACCGTAGTTACAGATTTAATTCATATTTTAATATATATTTTAGTTTAAGTTTTCCCTAGATATAACAATGTCAAAAATTTGGTAATAGTTATTCATATACTAAATATGTCAAAAAATGTCAAAGGACGTTCACATATACACAAGCAAATAAAGAGTGATTTAGTAGATGGCCCTTCGATGTGAGGCTGAAAATCATACTAGATAGAAAGAAACCAATTTGCTCTTTTCACTATCGTCCAATGTATGATCCACACCCATATTCATGACACATGTGTTTCTAGTTTTAATTTTATCTGATGGCTTATACTGATTTAACAAATGAAGAACCATCTTAATTGACTCCGAAGAATGCCTGGTGGAGAGTTTATTGGTCTGCATATAATAGTTGTAACATGCAATATAATAAAATTTTAAACTAAGTCTAGAGAGGATGTTGCACATATATATAAATATAGAAAGAGTAATATAGTTGCTTACCTTACGGTATGAGGCAGAAGATTGTACTTGAAAGAGAAACCAATTTACTCCGGTCACTGATGGTCACTAAAAAAAGTGAGATTACCTATTTTTTTGATACTTAAAGTACCGAACTCAATTGTTCTAGATTAATGTATAAATCTGCAATGTAATCAAAAACTACGCAATCTAGGAAAATTAATAACTACAATAATTCTGGGGCACTAGTTATCGCGATATTAGCAAAACTTTACAGAGGTTGTGAAGTACAGTCGACTATTAAAGTAATGAAAAAAGAAATCTCATTACTTTTAGTTTATGTGCTAAAAAATAACTAAAAAATCACATTTAACTTCCTACCGACAAAGAACCAGATCCTCTTTCAAATTTATTTTTTAAGAATATTCACGTGTCATTTGATGGTCGGAGCCGAAAGATTGGAAGTGGTGAATTTCAATTTTACAGATTAAGATAGAGTTCACTCTTACGTTACCCATAAATATTATAAATATGAATGAACACGACAAGAATTTAGTTTTGATCTTTCTTAATATTAGATAGAATTTTTTTATCAGAAAATAAAATGAATACACAAGCAAAGGTGAAGACCACTAATATAAAATTTAATGTCTATATAAATCCAAAAACACTTAGGCCTAATCTCTATAATTTGATAAAAAATCTTAAAAGTTTTCGAAACCTCAAAACTTACCTTCTTTTTTGCTGCTTGAAATAAGGATCCTACCCTCCAAGCTGGAAAAAGGCACAAAATTGAAAGCTTAATGCTCTAATTCAAATTAAACAAAATCTAAACTCTTATAACTATAAAATTTAATGGAACCGGCCACAGAGTCTCATCTTCTTTCAACAATCAATGAAGAAAAAAGTTTAAAGCTTTTATCATTTTAAATTTACGGGGACACTGAAATGTTTATTACGAATAAGTAGATATATTGTCACTCAAACTGTTATCTAGTTATAAAACTAACAACCGAAGAGAAGTTGATCCTCACATTTCTTAAAATTTTAAGTTGCTCTGTCAAAAAAGGTAGGGCGGCTTCTTCAGCAATAGTCCTGGCATTGCAAAAGAAGTCAAAACCAGAGTTGTGTTGAAGTAAAGCTTCCATTTATCATAATATTTATGAACATATTATAGTCTTGTAAATTTATATATCAAAGTTTAGGACAAGCTGAATAGAAAAAATATTTTTAAATGCGGAAACAAAGTTAGAATCATCAATATAGTACACAAAACACTTGTACCTAAAGTTTTTCGAGTTCACGGAGCTCCTGCCAAATGAACACCCCATAAATCATCAATACCATTCACACCGGTCAGAATATGCAGATCCAAAATGATTTATAACTACTACAATATGTACATGCAAGTGCAATGGTTGCCAAGTGAATCTATCGTTAATTAAGTACTAAATTAAAATTCATAGTGTCAACCTTTTGAAGTTACCACCAAGTCGAGTTAACTTTGTCAAAATTTTGAGTTACTCTGCCACTTCCTCAAGCTCATGTTTAACATCCTTAAATGCTTTAGCATTTTGCACCAATAAGAAAAAATCAAACTCTAGAGCATGGTAACTTATAGTTATACATATTCTAGAGCTAGATTAAAAGGCCAATCCCAAAATCTTGCAAGCACGGAAGATAAATAGCCTAACTTATCAGAAAAATTTATTTATTCATCTAACCGACACCAGAAGTTCGCATTCCACCTGAACCACCAATATACTTCTGAACTGTTGCATCACTTAATACCCTCACATGCAAGAAAAATATAAAGAAAAAAATATACAACAATAAAAGGTGTTTAATCTTACTATTTACTAAAATAGAGACAAGAAAAGTATATCACAAGTGACTGAAATTATACAAGTAATTATAAAACTATTATACTAAATAAATTTTAGTGGGCAACAATCACAACATATTTTATAACATTGGTCATAAATTGAAAAAAATATAATATAAAGAGGTTATATATATTAGTTTTACCAAACTAAACCAACATCAACAATAAACATGACGGTAGCAATGAGTTCTTTGTGCAAAACCTGATGATTTGTTTGATGCTTTAGAGTCAACCCATAACATGAATGAGCAATATGAAATTTCCTAAACTTACTATGACTCAACATCCACTTATGCGATCGGTCGCTCTATCAACTTTCTGTATTGCCAAAAAGGCCATCAATCAAACCACTTTGACAACATAAGGTTTTTGAAACTACTCTCATTTTAGCATACAATCCAATGAAAAACACCACAACAATTAACCTCCTTATCGATCTTCAATCTCCAAAACCTCACTTCCATTCCTCGAAACGTTCAAATTCTTATCCACCATGTTTTTTTGGCAAAAAAGTTGTCATACATTTACAATATTAATATTAGTATATGCAATCAAGAACAATCAAGTAATAAATCATTTATAGTAAAGAGTCATTTCACAAAAAGAATAGTTTTCTACCAAGTTAAGTTCAGGTGAATTGAGGAAGCCCTAGACAGGAATTATGTAATTCACAAATATCACGCAATTACACAGACGAAACTAAAGGAGACCAGAAGAAAACAGACTGGGATCACCTAGGAAAAGTGCGGAATTCAATTGTTCACACATACCTACACGATAAGCATATGCTACTAATAACAATCGATCCATAAATTTTAATTATCTCAGCCACAAATATGAAATCAAGCGATGCTACGGGATATTCAGAATATGAGCAGCCTGTGCAGTACTGCAGGAACAAACTGGACAGTGCAACCTCCATTAGTAGAAGACAACAAAGCGTCTATTGAGAATGGGCAAATTTGTCTTTTAACATAGAATAAATTGTCTCATAAATTAATTTGGAATAAAATGTCTCAAGATTTATTGACCCATGTTGGGCTATTAATAATATAATAGATAGTAGATGTACATAACTCTTAGAATCAACGAACCTTAGGATTCAACGTAATTAGTAACCTTTGGAAACTAATAATGACTTTTGAAGTTGTACCGTATAATTAATTTAAACAAGATTAATGAATGTGTTCAATGTATTCTCAAACAAGTTTTGCATATATAAATTACATGAACGTGTTAGAGTATTCAAAACATATCTCACAAGATGACTTCTCATCTAAAAGGTGTTGCAAAATCAACTATGTCAGATCAAATACGTAAGGAGTTGTGTGAGTATAAGAGAGATAATCCTGCAAGCACACAAAAAGACTTGCAGAGATGGCTTGAGAGAAAATTTCAGTTAAAAGTTAGTCAAGGAACAATATCAAACAAACTTAAGCGATCAGATGAGTATCTCTCTGCTGAAATAGAGGGAAGCGTAAAGATCAAAAGACACAAACCAGCAAATATCCTGAAATGGAGAAAGTTGTTTATGAGTGGTTTCTCCAGCATCAAGAACGTGTGAATATCACAGGAGAATTAATTTTGCAGAAGGCAAGAGAAACAATGAAACTTTTGTACCCTCACGATGACTCATATTTTAACTTCTCTATAGGATGGCTTGGGAAATTCAAGCAGCGACATGGCATAAAATCATTTCGTCATTTTGGTGAGAGTGGGTTTGTTCATATACAAGACATGGAGCAGAAATTGGTATCGATTCGGGAGAAAATTGATCAATTCCCTGTAAAAGATGTTTTCAATATGGATGAAAATGGGTTGTTTTATAGGCTACAAACTGATCATTCACTGGCAACAAAACAACTTGAAGGAAGAAAATAAGATAAAGAAAGGCTTACGATAGTTATTTGTTGCAATAAAGATGACTCTGAAAAAATCCTTCTATGGATTATTGGGAAATATGCAAAGCCTCGTTGCTTCAAGAATGTCAACATGAATAGCTTGGATTGTTAGTATCGAGGTAATAAAGAGCATGGATGACTAGTGTGCTTTTTGATGAATATGTTCGTTCATTTGACCAAATGATGCATGGTAGAAGAGTTCTGCTTGTGATGGATAATTGTCCAGCACATCCAAAAAATATTGAAGGGCTAAGAAATGTTGAATTGTTCTTCTTGCCACCCAACATGACATCAAAGATTCAACCTTGCGATCTGGGATAATAAGGGCTTTCAAGATGCATTGTCGTAGAAGGTTTTATCGTAAAATATTGGAATGTTATGAGGTAGGACAATCTGATCCAGGGAAGATAAATGTCCTTGATGCTATCAATTTGGCAATCCCAGCTTGGACGATAGATGTTCAAAAAGAAACAATAGCGAATTGTTTCCGACACTGTAAAATTCGTTCAGCTAGTGATGTTGCAAGAAATTTGGATGAACCCACTTTTGATGAAGAAACTCAAGACCTCGAGACTATTATCAATCAATGTGGCTTTCGTAATAAGATGGAGATCAACAATCTAATGAACTACCCAGGTGAAAATGAAGCATGTTCTGAGGTTCAGAGTTTAGAAGATATTGTGGGTACTATCATTGAGGACAATACAAATGATGACGATGAAGATGATACAGTGTCTTTGGAGCCTGTTACGAGAAAGGAAACTCTTATGGCGTCGAATACTCTTCACAACTTTATGATACAATACCAAAATACAACACCTGAGTTATTGGATGCAATAAGAAAAGTTAGAGATGAGCTCCAAATAGACTTGAACTTTAAAATAAAACAGACAACTATTGAATCATATTTCAATAAGGTGTAATATATTTTTTCAGTTCCCATGAATTATTAATTTATGATTTTCTTGGGACTGAAAACTATAAAAAAGGAATATCCCAAAAAATTATTATCTTATTATTTTATCGAGTTTTTCAATTTTTTACATTGGCCCAAGTCGGGACCAGACAAATTTATTATTTTAGAGAGTTTATTAATTTAATGAGTATTAATTTAAAGAGTTTCTACTATATACATGATGTAATCCTCCAACTGTTTTTAAGCAATCGACCACAAATGTATCACCATAACAACTTTTATCACCGAATCAACATCATGAAAATTCCACGAATCTCTAATCTCGGACAAGATGAACCACAAATAAATTAAACAAAATCAAACTCTCATATGAAGAGACAAACAAAACCCAAATACATTGGAAATTTATTGAAAAATAATAGTATATGAACTAAGAAATAAACTAACAATAATAAAAAGAAGAAAAGATCGAGGCTTTCCACCGGTGAAAGCCGCTGAAAGCCCCTTAAATAGAGATGCACAAAAAGCCTGGGCCCAAAAATCTGGCCCGGTCCGATCCGGTCAAAACTTGGTCAAACCCGACCCGGTGAAAGCCCGGCCCGGCCCGATTAAATGCCCGGACTTCGGCGCGGCCCGGTCTTTATTCTGACCCGATTAAAAACCCAAAAATTTCTGGTTAAAATTTGATTATTCTAATATATTTTCTTATATATTTATGAATTTACCTTTATTATAAATATAAATAATACTATAAACACATATATATATTTACATATTTGTGATTAATAATATTATTTATATACTTTATTTCAGGATTAATGAAAAAAAATATAATAAGTACACTATATATTTGGTAGAGATGCACAAAAAGTATTGATAAAACATATTATTTTATAAACGTGTTTATTTTTTGCCAAATTTGAATGTTTTCATAAAATATTCTATACAACTAATATATTTTTACAATGATCTAGTTGCTAACATATGTAATCTTCAGAATTTTTAATAAAATTTGATCCGATTTAAATTAGAGAAAAACCCGGCCGGATCCGATCTGGCACGAAAAAAAGCCCGGTGAGACCCACCTTGAGTGCCCAAACGGGCTCTGACAATTTCGGAAAGTTCGGCCCGACTCGGCCCGATCAAAGTCAAAACCCAAAAAGTCCGGCCCGGTCAAAAGCCGGGTTTTTAAGGTCTGATCAAAAGCCGTCCCGGTGGGCCTTTTGTGCATTTCTACCCTCATAAATAACAGGAGGTTGCTTCAGGAGAGAATTTTAGGATTTTTTACCGTTGGTATTCTCATCTTTGATAAGTAATTCTTTTTTTGTAATTCCTAACCCAATTTCCTAACAGGGATGACAAAAGATATCAAACAAAATTTTTTGAACCAACAAATATTCGTCCAAATCGAACCTGATAACTCCTAGTGGCGGGGCCGCTCCTTCGATGACGTGCCTGGATCATTCACCGCTGTGGGGGTGTAGTTGTCGTGGGGTTCCTACAAAACAACACCAGAAGGGGGGGTTGGGTCTCGCGGCGCCTCCGGCGTGAGAGTAAGAACTCACTTTTGGGGAAGATGAAGATAGATATGAATGCAAGGTGGTTGTGTGTGTATACGAGTGTGAGAGAGTGATTAACCCCTAAACCTCACCTTCTTGGACTATTTATAGCCCAAGGATAGGGTTTTGGGGTTGGTACCTTTGAATCGTAGCCATTGGTTCTGGGAGCGGAGGACACCTGACTGGAGTGGATGCTTTACACGTGTCAGCGCGGGACTGGGCTAGGAATGTTCTGAGAATCCTCTGACACGTGCCCTGATTATTCCCATGATTGATTTGTGACAATTGTCCCTATGATATGCTTGGGCCAGTATCTCACGTGTTGTGATTCCTCAAGGTTGTTCTTGCGGGATTGGGTCAGTCAGGACTGGCAGTGTCCGGGCGTAGACTGATTTAGGATTCAGGACTAGTCCTTCTAAGAGTTTCATGGAGTTAGGAGTCGAGGACTAGTCCTTCCAGGAGCTGCATGGAGTTAGGAGTCGAGGACTAGTCCTTCCAGGAGCTGCATGGAGTCAGGAGCCCAGGATTAGCCCTTCCAGGAGCTGTATGGAGTTAGGGGTCCATGACTAGTCCTTCCAGGAGTTATATGTACTATCAGAACCCAATTGATTTTTATCAAATCCGATTTTTATGGTTTGATTACGGATTTGATTTTTATTTTTAAGAATCGAATAAATTAGGTTCGAGATTGATTTTTAGGCCAACCAAATCAAAACCCAAACTGAATACTAAAAACCCGATCCGAATCAAAACAAACTAAAACCTGACCAAATTCGATATTTTATTTTTAATATAATAAAAATATTTTAAAATAGTTATATATTTATATTTATATAATTATGAAATGATCATATGATAATTCATTTTAATTTGAGTAACTAAATATAAAATAGTTCAAATTAATAAATAGTTGGTTAGATGTTTGATAAAGAAAATCTACTAACTTGTCGAAACACTTGTAAAATAAGATATATAACTGACTAAGATAATTAAAAATGACTCATAAGTAATTTAGTATTTATCTTAAAATCATTCTTAACATTATTTTTCTAAATTAAAAATTTATTATCTTTTTTGAATATATTAATTTCTTTTTCTATTCTCTTAATCATAAATAATTGATGTAATTTCTAATTTAATCATGTAAATTGTATTATGTTTGCAAGAATCTTGGGGTATTTAATTTTCGAATAAAACTACTAGCTCAGGTGGCATCGATAGCAATAAACAAGACTTTTTTTGTTAAAAAATTGAAAAAATGATAAGCAATAAAAGACTTGTTAATGAATGATTATATAAATATATATATATGGTGCCCTTCCACAGCCACAGGTGGTTCTAATAACCACCTGCCGCATTGTTACATTGCGGAAGCATAGCAGCTTTGCTTCAATGCGGGTTACGCATTGTTACATTGCGGGAGCTCACCAGCTTTGACTCAATGCGGCTTGCGTAATGCTTCATTGCTGCAAATAATTTAGTTTTATTTTTAAATAATTGTAAAATAATAGATAATATATATATAAATAATTTTAATTGATGCATAAATTCCTAATATATTTATTATTTGATTGTTATATTTTTATTTTGTATTTATATATTTCTATTAATAAATTCTTTATTTTAACAAACTATTACTTAATATTCGTGAAATTACAGAATAACCCCGGCCTCCGCAATGACCCATTGCAACCCCCGCAATGAGTCATTGCGGAAGACGAGACCCGGGTTTAACCCGTTTCTTCCTGAAATCCCTAATTTCATAATAACAAAAACCTAATTCTCATCTACTCCGGCGATTTCAGGCAATTTCGAGTGATTTCAACATCTACTCCGGTGATTCAGCTACTCAGGTATGACTCTCATCATCTACACACACGTATACATACACATAGTTACATACTACCGCAATGACCCATTGCTGCTTCCGCAATGAGATCTAGATATAAGTGAATCATTTGTTTGGAACAGGGGCTTGAATACTGCATCCTTTGTTTTTTTCCCGATCTTTAATTCTCAATGCTTTAATTTCATGTATTTTTATGATAGATGATGTTATATTAGGTTGAATGTGGTTGTTCTTTAGGTTGAATGCCGATTTTTCGGTAGGACTTAAAATAGAAAATAACGGTTCTATAAATGTTTCGTGTTTAAATTGGGTTTATATAGTATTTTTTATTGTGCACTTTGTAGTTACTATGGAGAATGAGTGCGGGCCTATTGTTGGATCACTCCTGACGATGCAGGATGATCATATTAGTACTACCATATGGGCGGGAGGTGTGCGGGATAAGCTGGATGTACGGCAGTACACAGCTAATCATCAGCAGTGGATACTTTCGGATCCCCAGCGTGAGTTGCTGAGCCAATGGGGTTTCTCGGCTTTCACGAACAATCGTTCAGTTCCTCAAAACGATATCATTTGATAACGGCCTTAGTGGAAAGGTACTAATTTGTAATCAATTTTCTCATTTATTTGAATCGTCAGTGGCAATGTTTGTAATGTTTGTGTATGAATGCAATTGTAGGTGGAGGCCAGAGACTAACACCTTTCACTTTCCACTTGGTGAGTTGACCATCACCCTCGAGGATGTATACATGATTATGGGCCTCCCTGTTAAGGGTCGTCCAGTTACTCATAGGGAGCTTGACGCTCCGAAGGCGTATTGGATGAGGAAATGGCAGGATGCAAGATTGGATGAGGTGGAGCGTAAAGATATGTATAGGGACGGGGTCAAGCTTTACAGATTAAGGGAACGATATGCGGAGCTACCAGAGGGGGGGCTAGAAGAGGATCTTGTGGTTTACACGCGAGCTTATCTTTTATACATCATTGGGGGTATATTGTTTCCTTCATCGAGTCGATATACCGTGCATCCGAGGTATTTACTTGTATTTGTTGCATTTCAGTTTTTAAATTTTAGTTTATAGCATCTTAGTCCTTCACTTGTCCTTTTTTATTGATTTTGCATATGAAGCCCTGTATTCTTATTTATTTTCAATTTGACACTATAATTCTTGTATTCTCATTTATTATCATGCCCTTATTTTGCCCTGTATTCTTACTTACTCTGTATTTCCTTTGTCGCAGGTACTTACAACTCATCCAGGATTCACCTCGGATTAAATCGTATGCATGGGGAGCTGCTGTATTGAGCTATTTGTTTAGAGGTTTGACCAAGGCTGCTCATAAGAGTGCAACAACACTTAATGGAAGCACGATGCTACTGATGTTGTGGGCACACGAGAGGTTGTTACCTGGTGCTCCTAAGATTGCACCTGGGGTGGAGCTTGTTTGGCCGAGGGCTTTGGCATGGGCTGAGCCGAACCCTGATCGGAGGGAGAACCCTCACCACCATACAGGTATTGTTCTTTTTTGCATATTTACTATTTGAACTCTCCTTTGAATAAACATTTGCATGCTTTTGAACTATCCAATTTCATATGTTCCCTTATTGTTTTGCTTATAGGTCAGTACCGAGGGTATTTTGACCGATTTGAGATGAGTTGGCTGACATGGGAGCCTTATCGGTTATTCTTTGAAGCGGTGGACTATTCCGAGGAGCAGTATGATGTCGAGCTGATGGATGCTTCGTATATGAGTCTCGGCCATATTCCACTTATTTGCTTCGAGATTGTCAAGTATGTCATGTCGGACAGAGTCTTGAGACAGTTCGGTATGCTGCAACATATTCCAGATGATCCTATTGACATGTCTGCTCTGCGGAGGGACAGGTTATCTCGTTGGCAGAGGGACCAGCATATGACTACTCTGAGACAGTATCAGGATGAGTGGTATGCTTATCTTGATTGCCAGATAGAGCCCGTTGGAGAGGGGCAGTACGTGAGCATTGACCATTATATGTACTGGTATAGGACCCATAGTAAGCTGAGGATTGCTCATTTTGTGGGTGTTGATTCACGCAAGATAGTGCCGCATGACTGGTACTCTCAGCAGGACATGGTTGATGCGGTATGTTTTAGAGTTTAGATTAATATTTGAATCTTGTATTCATTTATTTCATTATTTCAGTTTTATAGGGTGTTTAGGTAGATGAATAATAGTTAGTGATTTGTGTAGCTTGACTGTGGGATGAGGACATTGCATGTTATTCACAGCCATGATCCCCCAAACTGGTTCTATGAGTGCATTCCTGAGTTTCTGATTCGTTATGATCGAGTCAACACTGAGTGGAGGGGTCCTGCATTCAGTAGACCCAGTTTTAATAGACCCTCACGTGCACAGGATATGCATATTGATCCAAGTGCTCCTCCTTCACCGCATAAACGTACACGTAAGGTGCATTTCATTTAAGTCATTCCAAAGTCCAGTCTACTATATTGAATGTGAATGTGTGTATGATCGTTATCTTATCGTGTTATTGTAGGAGTTTGCTTCTGATTCTCATAATTCACCTACACAGGCAGCCAGTAAACGTCCTCGTCAGGTACTTACTCGAGTAAGTTATTCGAGTAGTCTACTACACCGAATTATATGTAGTTTGATCGAGTTATTGATATCTAATGTAGGATGAGACTGTAGTCCCTAACG
Source organism: Apium graveolens (assembly GCF_009905375.1). Classification (NCBI taxonomy): domain Eukaryota; kingdom Viridiplantae; phylum Streptophyta; class Magnoliopsida; order Apiales; family Apiaceae; genus Apium; species Apium graveolens. The sequence goes on along the minus strand of NC_133651.1, from coordinate 222,726,957 downwards.
CTGCAGCTATCCCTGTACATGTCTCTCATCCTGTTCAGATTGAGGTACTTATTCATATTCGAGCATGTTATTCGTGTAGTCTAACTCTTTAGTTTTAAGATGTATATAATGTTTGATACTCAATGCATTTGTAGGTTGCTGCTACTGCTCCCCCTGCTTCACAGTCGACCCCCCTATCCGCCCCCCCTGTTGTTCAGTCTGATTTTGTTCAGTCTGAGGTACTACTCCTTAATTTTAGAACTTTACTTTTTTTACTATTGTGTCTTATACATATTCGAGTATATTATTCGAGTAGTCTAACTCTTTAGTTTTAGAGGTGTATATAATGTTTGATATTCAATGCATTTGTAGGTTGCTGCTACTGCTACCCCTGCTTCACAGTCGACCCCCCTATCCGCCCCCCTGTTGTTCAGACTGATGTTGTTCAGTCTGAGGTACTACTCTTTAGTTTTAGAGCTTTACTTTTTTTACTATTGTGTGTCTTATACATATTCGAGTATGTTATTCGAGTAGTCTAACTCCTTAGTTTTAGAGGTGCATATAATGTTTGATACTCAATGCATTTACAGGTTGCTGCTACTGTTCCCCCTGCTTCACAGTCGACCCCCCTATCCGCCCCCCTATTGTTCAGTCTGATGTTGTTCAGTCTGAGGTACTACTCTTTAGTTTTAGAGCTTTACTTTTTTTTACTATTGTGTGTCTTATACATATTCGAGTATGTTATTCGAGTAGTCTAACTCTTTAGATTTAGAGGTGTATATAATGTTTGATACTCAATGCATTTGTAGGTTGCTGCTACTGCTACCCCTGTTACTCCTACTACCGAGCGCACTTTTGGGAGTTCTGAGTTGACTCCTGCTACTGAGTTGACTCCACTTGCAGGTGGCATGGTGAAATTCTGTAGTCGTAGTGATGTTATTCCTGATAGTTTGACGATGATTCTTGATGTACGTATGTTGAATCATTCCATTTTTTATGTTTGATTCTTGCAGTACGTATTTTGAATATGTGTTTGATTTGATTCTCTTGAAATGTATTTGCAGATGGACACTGATGAAGATAAGTTGAAGGATAAACTGAGGCGGGGTGGTCCCGGGCGACATGCTGATATGACGAGGCCATTGAAAAATAGGAAGATTTTTTGGCTATACAAGCACTGGTGGGGTAATAAGAATGATTTTATTTGGAGAGATCATAGAGGCACTACTGAGCTTACTTGGGATTATGTCCAGACCTTAAAGCCCGAATGTGATTTAGACAGTAATGTCGTGGATGCCTACATAGAGTTGTTGAAGGTTAGGGAGTCCATCTCGGGTCTGAAGCCCACGGCTAAGAAGTTCTTCTTTAACTTCAGTTTTTTCGTGCAACTGCTGTTAAAAGATTATTGCAAGAACTTGAAGGTAAAACAAAAAGTACTTTTTAGTTCATGTGTTACTAAGTTAATGATAATTGATAACTCTTTGATTTTGTAGTTCATTTGATCTTTTATAATTGTTTCAATGTTGCAGGCCTATCCCGAAGCTGAACTTTCAGATGTGCAGTTGGCCGGTCTGCATAGTTTATATAATTCATATGCAGTCCAGCGGATTGGCCCATCAATATTGGATTGTGACTTTGCTTTCTACCCTTGCTACAATGATGCTCACTGGTTTTCGTTCATTCTGGACATTAAACAACAGAAGCTCCTTTTAATTGATCCTCTAGCTGAATTGGGGGATAGTCTTAAGAGTATTTACTCTCGATATATATATGCCATGGTATTCTATGTTCTTCGTAATTACTAGTTAATTTACATACACTTGTCATTGTTGGTTACTAATTATATGAAACCAAACCTTTCTAGGAGTGCATAGTGCCAGCTATGTTGCATTACTTGGTTCCTTCCAGATTTGATGGACATAAGTTGAAGGTTCATTTCGTACAGGAACGACCGATGCAGTCCAATACCCATGATTGTGGCGTGTACGTGTGCAAGTACATGGATGCTATACTTAATGGCATATCGTTGAGAGATGCTTTTTGGGAGCCTGTATTGGGTATTTGGACATTCCGGTATCGCATAGCTTGGGAGCTTTCAAAAGGGCTCGCTAGACGGATAAGTGACTATGGGATCCAGCAGAGGAACAAGGGACTATAGTTTATATTTTGGATTTGTTCCTGTGTTTTCTTTGTTATTGATTATGATTATTTTTATTGGATTGATGTTGTATTTAGATTTGATGTTGATTGGTTGGTTGATTTAGATTTAGTTGAAACAGGTTGGTAAGTTATAAAAATAAACGGAACCATGCCGTTTTTTTTCTTAAACTATATATATCACCCGCAATGTTGATGTTAGTCACAGATACATTACGGGTGATTTACATAGTTTAAGAAAAAAAATGGCATGGTTCCGTTTATTTTTATAACTTACCAACCTGTTTCAACTAAATCTAAATCAACCAACCAATCAACATCAAATCTAAATACAACATCAATCCAATAAAAATAATCATAATCAATAACAAAGAAAACACAGGAACAAATCCAAAATATAAACTATAGTCCCCTGTTCCTCTGCTGGATCCCATAGTCACTTATCCGTCTAGCGAGCCCTTTTGAAAGCTCCCAAGCTATGCGATACCGGAATGTCCAAATACCCAATACAGGCTCCCAAACAGCATCTCTCAACGATATGCCATTAAGTATAGCATCCATGTACTTGCACACGTACACGCCACAATCATGGGTATTGGACTGCATCGGTCGTTCCTGTACGAAATGAACCTTCAACTTATGTCCATCAAATCTGGAAGGAACCAAGTAATGCAACATAGCTGGCACTATGCACTCCTAGAAAGGTTTGGTTTCATATAATTAGTAACCAACAATGACAAGTGTATGTAAATTGACTAGTAATTACGAAGAACATAGAATACCATGGCATATATATATCGAGAGTAAATACTCTTAAGACTATCCCCCAATTCAGCTAGAGGATCAATTAAAAGGAGCTTCTGTTGTTTAATGTCCAGAATGAACGAAAACCAGTGAGCATCATTGTAGCAAGGGTAGAAAGCAAAGTCACAATCCAATATTGATGGGCCAATCCGCTGGACTGCATATGAATTATATAAACTATGCTGACCGGCCAACTGCACATCTGAAAGTTCAGCTTCGGGATGGGCCTGCAACATTGAAACAATTATAAAAGATCAAATGAACTACAAAATCAAAGAGTTATCAATTATCATTAACTTAGTAACACATGAACTAAAAAGTACTTTTTGTTTTACCTTCAAGTTCTTGCAATAATCTTTTAACAGCAGTTGCACGAAAAAGCTGAAGTTAAAGAAGAACTTCTTAGCCGTGGGCTCCAGACCCGAGATGGACTCCCTAACCTTCAACAACTCTATATAGGCTTCCACGACATTGCTGTCTAATTCACATTCGGGCTTTAAGGTCTGGACATAATCCCAAGTAAGCTCAGCAGTGCCTCTATGATCTCTCCAAATAAAATCATTCTTATTACCCCACCAGTGCTTGTATACCCAAAAAATCTTCCTGTTTTTCAATGGCCTCGTCATATCAGCATGCCGCCCAGGACCACCCCGCCTCAGTTTATCCTTCAACTTGTCTTCATCAGTGTCCATCTGCAAATACATTTCAAGAGAATCAAATCAAACACATATTCAAAATACGTACTGCAAGAATCAAACATAAAAAATGGAATGATTCAACATATGTACATCAAGAATAATCCTCAAAATATCAGGAATAACACCACTATGACTACAGAATTTCACCATGCCACCTGCAAGTGGAGTCAACTCAGTAGTAGGAGTCAACTCAGAACTCCCAAAAGTGCGCTCGGTAGTAGGAGTAACAGGGGTAGCAGTAGCAGCAACCTACAAATGCATTGAGTATCAAACATTATATACACCTCTAAATCTAAAGAGTTATACTACTCGAATAACATACTCGAATATGTATAAGACACACAATAGTAAAAAAAAGTAAAGCTCTAAAACTAAAGAGTAGTACCTCAGACTGAACAACATCAGACTGAACAACAGGGGGGTGGATAGGGGGGTCGACTGTGAAGCAGGGGGAGCAGTAGCAGCAACCTGTAAATGCATTGAGTATCAAACATTATATATACCTCTAAAACTAAGGAGTTAGACTACTCAAATAACATACTCGAATATGTATAAGACACACAATAGTAAAAAAAAGTAAAGCTCTAAAACTAAAGAGTAGTACCTCAGACTGAACAACATCAGACTGAACAACAGGGGGGGGCGGATAGGGGGGTCGACTGTGAAGCAGGGGTAGCAGCAACCTACAAATGCATTGAATATCAAACATTATATACACCTCTAAAACTAAAGAGTTAGACTACTCGAATAACATACTCGAATATGTATAAGACACACAATAGTAAAAAAAGTAAAGTTCTAAAACTAAAGAGTAGTACCTCAGACTGAACAAAATCAGACTGAACAACAGGGGGGGCGGATAGGGGGGTCGACTATGAAACAGGGGGAGCTGTAGCAGCAACCTACAAATGCATTGAGTATCAAACATTATATACATCTTAAAACTAAAGAGTTAGACTACGCGAATAACATGCTCGAATATGAATAAGTACCTCAATCTGAACAGGATGAGAGACATGTACAGGGATAGCCGCATCGTTAGGGACTACAGTCTCATCCTACATTAGATGTCAATAACTCGATCAAACTACATATAATTCGGTGTAGTAGACTACTCGAATAACTTACTCGAGTAAATACCTGACGAGGACGTTTACTGGCTGCCTGTGTAGGTGAATCATGAGAATCAGAAGCAAACTCCTGCAATAACACGATAAGATAACGATCATACACACATTCACATTCAATATAGTAGACTGGATTTTGGAATGACTTAAATGAAACGCACCTCACGTGTACGTTTATGCGGTGAAGGAGGAGTACTTGGATCAATATGCATATCATGTGCACGTGAGGGTCTATCAAAATTGGGTCTACTGAATGCAGGACCCCTCCACTCAGTGTTGACTCGATCATAACGAATCAGAAACTCAGGAATGCACTCATAGAACCAGTCTGGGGGATCATGGCTGTGAATAACATGCAATATCCTCATCCCACAGTCAAGCTACACAAATCATTAACTATTAATCATCTACCTAAACACCCTATAAAAATGCAACAATGAAATAAATGAATACATGATTCAAATATTAATCTAAACTCTAAAACATACCGCATCAACCATGTCCTGCTGAGAGTACCAGTCACGCGACACTATCTTGCGTGAATCAACACCCACAAAACGAGCAATCCTCAGCTTACTATGGGTCCTATACCAGTACATATACCGGTCAATGCTCACGTACTGCCCCTCTCCAACGGGCTCTATCTGGCCATCAAGATAAGCATACCACTCATCCCGATACTATCTCAGAGTAGTCATATGTTGGTCCCTCTGCCAATGAGATAAACTGTCCCTCCGCAGAGCAGACATATCAATAGGATCATCTGGAATATGCTGCAGCATACCGAACTGTCTCAAGACTCTGTCCGACATGACATACTCGACAATCTTGAAGCAAATAAGTGGAATCTGGTCGAGACTCATATACGAAGCATCCATCAGCTCGACATCATACTGCTCCTCAGAATAGTCCACCGCATCAAAGAATAACCGATAAGGCTCCCATGTCAACCAACTCATCTCAAATCGGTCAAAATCCCCTCGGTACTGACCTATAAGCAAAACAATAAGGGAACATATGAAATTGGATAGTTCAAAAGCATGCAAATGTTTATTCGAAGGAGAGTTCAAATAGTAAATATGCAAAAAAGAACAGTACTTGTATGGTGGTGAGGGTTCTCCCTCCGATCAGGGTTCGGCTCAGCCCATGCCAAAGCCCTCGGCCAAACAAGCTCCACCCCAGGTGCAATCTTAGGAGCACCAGGTAACAACCTCTCGTGTGCCCACAACATCAGTAGCATCGTGCATCCATTAAGTGTTGTTGCACTCTTATGAGCAGCCTTGGTCAAACCTCTAAACAAATAGCTCAATACATCAGCTCCTCATGCGTACGATTTAATCCGAGGTGAATCCTGGATGAGTTGTAAGTACCTGCGACAAAGGAAATACAGAGTAAGTAAGAATACAGGGCAAAATATGGGCATGATAATAAATGAGAATACAAGAATTATAGTGTCAAATTGAAAATAAATGAGAATACAGGGCTTCATATGCAAAATCAACAAAAAAGGACAAGTGAAGGACTAAGATGCTATAAACTAAAATTAAAAAATTGAAATGCAACAAATACAAGTAAATACCTCGGATGCACGGTATATCGACTCGATGAAGGAAACAATATGCCCCCAATGATGTATAAAAAATAAGCTCGTGTGTAAACCACAAGATCCTCTTCTACCCCCCCCCCCTGGTAGCTCCGCATATCGTTCCCTTAATTTGTAAAGCTTGACCCCATCCCTATACATATCTTTACGCCCCACCTCATCCAATTTTGCATCCTGCCATTCCCTCATCCAATACGCCTTCGGAGCGTCAAGCTCCCTATGAGTAACTCGACGACCCTTAATAGGGAGGCCCATAATCATGTATACATCCTCGAGGGTGATGGTCAACTCACCAAATGGAAAGTGAAAGGTGTTAGTCTCTGGCCTCCACCTACAATTGCATTCATACACAAACATCACAAACATTGCCAGTGACAATTCAAATAAATGAGAAAATTGATTACAAATTAGTACCTTTCCACTAAGGCCGTTATCAAACGAATATCATTTTGAGGAACTGAACGATTGTTCGTGAAAGCCGAGAAACCCCATTGGCTCAGCAACTCACGCTGGGGATCCGAAAGTATCCACTGCTGATGATTAGCTGTGTACTGCCGTACATCCAGCTTATCCCGCACACCTCCCGCCCATATGGCAGTACTAATATGATCATCCTGCATCGTTAGGAGTGATCCAACAATATGCCCACACTCATTCTCCATAATAACTGCAAAGTGCACAATAAAAAATACTATATAAACCCAACTTAAACACGAAACATTTGTAGAACCGTTATTTTCTATTTTAAGTCCTACCGAAAAATCGGCATTCAACCTAAAGAACAACCACATTGAACCTAATATAACATCATCTATCATAAAAACACATGAAATTAAAGCATTGAGAATTAAAGACTTGGGAAAAACAAAGGAAGCAGTATTCAAGCCCCTGTTCCAGACAAATGATTCACTTATATCTAGGGCTCATTGCGGAAGCAGTAATGGGTCATTGCGGTAGTATGTAACTATGTGTATGTATACGTGTATGTATACGTGTGTGTAGATGATGAGAATCATACCTGAGTAGCTGAATCACCGGAGTAGATGTTGAAATCGCTCGAAATCGCCTGAAATCGCCTGAAATCGCCGGAGTAGATGAGAATTAGGTTTTTGTTATTATGAAATTAGGGATTTCAGGAAGAAACGGGTTAAACTCGGGTCTCGTCTTCCGCAATGACTCATTGCGGGGGTTGCAATGGGTCATTGCGGAGGCCGGGGTTATTCTGTAATTTCGCGAATTTTAAGTAATAGTTTGTTAAAATAAAGAATTTATTAATAGAAATATATAAATACAAAATAAAAATATAACAACCAAATAATAAATATATTAGGAATTTATGCATCAATTAAAATTATTTATACATTTATTATCTATTATTTTACAATTATTTAAAAATAAAACTAAATTATTTGCAGTAATGAAGCATTGCGCAAGCCGCATTGAGTCAAAGCTGGTGAGCTCCCGCAATGTAACAATGCGTAACCCGCATTGAAGCAAAGCTGCTATACTTCCGTAATGTAACAATGCGGCAGGTGGTTATTAGAATCACGTATGGCTGTGGAAGGGCACCCGGTATAGATAAATAAGGTTCGTGTGCATATCAAAACTCGTTATCTCTTATGTCATGTCATTTGATTAAAAATTGGGAATATATATAAAGTACCTACCACTAATCGATTTGCCGAGAGCAAAATATATTTGATCATGTTTGACTTGTTAAAAAGATTTTAAAAATTATTCTTTCGTTTTGTCACGAAAATTCAAGATTTACTAATTGATCAAAAAATTGCATTTTAAGAATCTAGTTACTAATTTTCTTAATTATAACTTTTTGTTATATTATTACTCTATAAGTAGAAGTAAAGATTTTTGGTTAACTGATTTGTTGTCGAATTTGTATTGTAAATAATATAATGATTAAATATTTCTTTAATTTTTCTTTGATGTTCATTCATCAAAGATGTACAACAATTCTGCTATTGATCATGAAGTTCTCAAAGAGAGAGATCAGCTAACTCGAGTCTATTAATTGTCCTTGTATCAGTCAGTTTTATTTTCAGGGTATATATGGCTCCGTTAAAATTTGTATCATGTGCCTTTGGTGATGATATGGATGTTTTTGTGTGGACATATGGAGTTTAGGATTGAAGCTCATGGAGATAAATATTGGCTATCATCCTTACCTAGCCCCGGACGGAAAGGCTAAGACGTTGATTTTGATTATATTTTTGATGTATGTTATAAAGATTCTCCAAGTTGCCTACAGAGGCCTCTCCTGATTTTCAAGACTTCATTAGAAGTTGCTTGGAGAAAAATCCAAGTAAAAGATGAAAGGCGTTCCCGGTGTTATATTTCCCAATAAACCAGATGATCAAAACACCAACGCTCCAATCACACGAGACAGACAAACTGGATTGGGGACTCAAAGTGGGTCGCTGTACAGCTCTGATGCAACGCCCCTGGAAATCAAACAATGCAGGAAAAGAAAAGCAAACATTGAAATAAAAGTGTCCTAAAAATGGGTGAAGAGGCAAGACGGTTCCTGGCCTGAATCTTGTTGATTAAGCAATGAGCTGTGCTACAGACCTACTTTTTTTCCAGATTTTTTTTACAGTTTAGTGTCTCCAGATTTCCGAGACAAACAGGGATATTTATACTCGATTTGTTCCTAGATCATTGCTTGCAACGAGCTAATTTTGTAACTGTGTGCTTGGCTTGATTTTTGATGATGTAAATTACCAGGAAACTAATTTCAAATAATTATTTATTCTATTTTTCTAACCTTGTTTGTTGGATCTAGACTGCTGAGAACATCAAACTGTAGCAGATAAAAAGAAACATTCTCGCAATGAACAAAAGAGGTACAATGTTGGTTTCAGGACCCTAAATTTACTTCAATAGAATTATTATAAATGTCCTTGGTAGAAGATTCTGATATCACATGATATCCGTATGGAAAAAATTGGTGACAAAATCGCAAGACTAGAAAGCAATACCAAAGGTTACTGCATCCTATGGTATAGATGTACAGCCTAGATACAATTTATAGGTGCTAGAATATACTTGATCCTATTCCAAAGAAAAAGCTCCATTGCAGTACCTGTGTAATTAAGGACAATAGAATAAGATTGATGATGTATGCAATGAAAAGTTCAATTATATTCATATGAGAAATGACAATGCTGAAAACAGTTCCACCAGTCCGTAGCGAAATACTGACAAACAAAATAAGATGAAAAATCTTACTTGTTACTGAACTTCTCGACAGCATCAGAAGCATAAAGAAGTGTTTCGTTGGCTTTCTCAAGTACCATATAAAGTTCCCTGCCCCTTGTTACCCGAGCTATCACCCAAGCATTATTCTTTGCTCGGATGCAGATTTCTAATTCTTTTTCAAGGCCTGTGTTGTCCCATTTGGCTCTGCCCTTCTCCAAATCAACTTCTTCTCGAAGTTTACTCGCGGCAATTAAAGAATCCTGTAATATTCGAGCTGTTGGCCAATTAAAATCCACAACCATGGTTCTTTCCCACGGTATTACAAGGAACAACAATTTTCTATCATTTAAAAAATATATGTATGTGTGTGTGTGTACAGACTTATTCAATGTAAGCTCAAGTTGCCTTGCACATAAAGTAAACATATAAATTACTATTTCACATGTACAACACCTAAGATTTCACCAAGAAGCTCTACATCCTCCATTTCACATTGTCTCCATTGTTACCAGAGTAAGGAAATAAAGAATTAAGCATTGTGCATTGTGGTATTTGACAACTTTTGCTTTGTGCACTTGCATCACATAGACAATAGACCCTTTTAAGTAGGTCGGGAAGAAAATCTGGAAATAGAACTAAAGAAGAGTCTTAACAGTGAATAAACAAAAATAGAGTGAGAATGATTCTGATCCTCCTCTCTGGTCTGTAGAGAATTACATCTATAAAGCATAAACATAGATGCAAGCGAAAAACAGGTCAATATAGGTACATAGACATCATTTAAGCCAAAACCGAAGCATGTGAAGCATGAATGATGCAAATGTAACTAGTCGTAAATGCTAGTACCATATAAAATGAAGACAAATATCCTGACCTTCATTAGAGTTGTCACTTTTCCAGGTGGAGAAGCCCTAGATGTACTCCTATCACCATCAACTAGCAAGTAACGGTAACCACTAACATGATACGCATTCTCACCCGCCCATCCTTTTGATAGTTTTTCCTCAACTTTAAATATCTTTGCTGATGCCTGGCATATTTAAAGGACAGTAATTAGCATGAAGATATGCATCAATCACTTGCTTAATTCTGAATAAAATTGGGATTTGATTAAAAATTCAAATTATGGCATCAATGTTTTAAGCGAAACATAACCTAAAAAACAAACAAGTCTATATGACGAGGAGAGATATTGTAGATACACACATTATATATCACTTGTCAGTAAATTTAACTAAAGCAAGAACCTGACATTTTCAAGAACTTGCTGCTTCACCATGGAGATACCTTGCTCTCCATCCAGAATAGACATGAGAGGAACGAGTAATATTATTGTAAGGCTTTTATGCTGGTAAGCCAAGATATACATTTTTTCCTCTGTTTGCTGAAGCCATACTGCTGGGGTGGTATGAACCAAGTTATTAGCATCAGAACCCCAAATATCAGTTACAAGAAAACCATCCTTTCCCCTTGACCACTTGTTAGGCTGTAGGGGTCTTAATATACAATGGTTATTATCTCCACTAGGATTGGAATCACGAGAACCATGAGATTGATCCAAACCTGAACCAGTGTTAGCAAGTATGGATACTGCACCAGTTATATGAGAAGCAGCTTTTCCTTTACGCAGATAGGACCAGGTACTTGATCCAGATGAGAAGGCAGGAGATAACCGTAGCATGGCATAAGTATAGAGGTTCACAGTATCATCCTGACAATTCATAGGGACGATTAGTGAAGTGGTCGATAAAATGCTCTGTGCAAGAGTAATCAGTCAGATTTACTACGAATATAAATTGTTATCCAGTTACCATATATCTTTAGAATAATATAAGGGGGCAAAAAAAACTTTGATGAAGAATCATTTGACGCGTTAAAAGTAAAGAAAACAGTACACGGAGGAAATGTTAGGTATATAAATATACATAGGATAGCAAATAAGAGAAAAAACAGGCATAAAAATCAGATCATACAGGAGAAAGAGTAGTAGACACCAACAAGTCCTGAAATAAGATTAGTGAGTGGGATGATGTGCTCCCCAAACATGATTCGAAAAGTCTGACGAGTGACTGCACAAACAAGTAAAATCAGCTTAGAAACATGAACAAGAGACAGAGTGCCGAGAATTTAAGTAGGCAAATAAACTTTTTCTTTAAAAATTTCTATAAGACATCTAGAAAGTAGAAAGTCAATTCTACTTGATAGTAGTACATTAAGCACTGCATTAAAATAACAAAGCCAATTATTCTTAAGGTGTTAGAGGTCTTGCAAGGAGAGAGGTGTCCTTGAATGTCAATGCAACATGCTAACAATGAAACACGCTTAGAAATTTAGGTACAGAAATTTGATACACCGTTATATCTGAAGTTATAATGGGATATATCGAATAAAATGCAGACTAAACATAATGAAAGAAACATCTAAAAGACTACCTGAACCTCAATTGCAGCCTCTCGGCTTACAGTCAGCATTTGTACAGTTCCACGCTCCTTCAACGTATTACGGAAGTTGGGTAACTGGATTTTTTTCCCAAGGAGAAAATCTGCCTCAATTAAAAACAGACACATAAAATGTGAGATTGAGGAACTCTTAAATTTCACTTGTAGCAACTAGCAACACTATAAATGAAAAATAATTTAATACACCCACTGTAGCATTACCCCAGCCGCACAAATCCATTGTTGATTGCTTGTGAAATGCTGGCAATTAGTGACTTTGAATAAAATATTTTTAACACTAAAGTATTCTGAAAACTTAGACTTACACGTAATCTATACATCTGGGAATATACTGCCTTACCACTTAAATAATCCATGATGAAAGAGTACAAATGCTTTCGAATAAGTCCACCATTTGGTTCTTTATCGAGTAATGCTCTAATAGATCCATGAAACATCATAAACAGAGAATGTACTTCCTTAAGAATCCCGCGCAATGCATCAATTCTCCAGATAGCTTCTGTCTCATTACTTTTCTCAACAATCTACAACAAGGCACAGAACTGATAATCATCATCACAGATGTCACTAATGTAGTAAAGATCAGTAATTTGTTAGGAATAGGATTCATATAGCATGAAAAATATAATGATGAATTAAAGTAAACACGTTAAAGACAGGGACCAGCAGGTATATATGAATTTCTGATAAGCATCTTCTACAGATGGTTTTAACAAAATGAGCTTGATATAGCACAAGTATCTAATATTTTAAAACAAAAATTAGATGCTATTTTTTTACATTTCATATATTTTTCTAGGCTTTAAACCAATAGGTTAAGCTTGACCTTTCATCTAACATTCAAACTACTTTTTCTTTTTTTCGACAATTATCATTAGCTACATACTATAGTCTATAGCAGCTTCCAAACTTTCATAAATTAAAGAATTTTTTTTTTAATGTTTTTGGATGTTTTATAGCCATACTTGCAATAATATGGTTCAAAGGGAAACATCATACCAGTACCATCCAAATATCTGGCTCTGCCTCGTAAAAAACGTGAGAATGCATATCTGCTTCTATAACCTCACAAGCTGCTTCTGGAGAGAAAATTCTGCATGCCACTAATTCAAGTCAACAAACACGAAACAGAAAGGCTACCGATACAGAGGAAGAAAGGCAGCATACATACTGAAGAAATCTTAAAAAATCCAGTTACGTTCTTTCAAATCATGTAAATATGAAATTATAGTTTAGCAAAAACAGAAATACTGCATAATTATAAAGTTATATCTATATTTCTTAGGTTGTAGCACGTTTATTGCAAGGGTAGGAGAGAGGAAAGAGTAGGGAGAAACAGAACTGAAGAGACAATGAAAAATACAAGGAAACATGCCAAACTGGTTTTAGATGTTAAAGGAAGAAAGATATAACATTGGCATTACTATACCTTGACTATGTAGGTTTTGAAGGATTAGAATCCTCAGACTACCTTTATATCGTATATTTCTATCATTTTCTAGTTCACTTATATGAGATTATAATACCTGGTGAGCGAAGAAATATACCAAAAAGATTGATTGGATTCTCGTTCAATGCGACAATAGTCCTTTGAATTTAGACTAAATAAATTATAGTCCAGTCATTATAATTCTTTTTAAATAAACATGGCCAAAGGGTGGCCACTGACCTTGTGAATGTGATAAGCCCCTCGCTGAGCCCTATAACAGAAAGTTGTGCTGAAAACGGCAGATCAGCAGGATAGAAAAATAAAATTTTGTCCAGCTCCTCTCCTTCATGCTGCCCGCGTCTCAAATCGAATATGCAAAATTTTAAAGTCTCACTCGCAGTGGTGGCTGGTGACAAACCCATCACTGCTTCCAACATATACACCTTTTACCAGAAAAAATGAAAAACATTCAATAAACAACAAGCATAACAACATAGACAATAAACAAGCATTATAATCCAAAACAATATGCATTATGCTATACGCCTATACCAAAATAGCATAGAGATACCCAGCACATATCAATAAACAATTCACAGGGAAAAATTCTTTAAAACTCTAATTGAAGGTCCCAACCGCAGTAGAACTTTCTGCCTGAGTTAATAAATCAGTTTTAGTGTGACAGATTGGGAAAGTAACAATGTGCTTATCGCAGTGCCACAATAATCAACAACTAGATACTCTTCAACGTGACAATACAAATTTTAAAAATTAAAAAAAAATCTGAAGTTTTTTTACTTATGAGAGAGTAAACTCAATTTGTACCTCAACTCTAAAAAGCAAATGTTACATTTTACAACAGGAAAACAAAGAAAGGACATAGAAGTATATACGTTCTCCAATTTGGAAAATCACAGGGCAAATACACAACACAATTGGAAGGGGCACAAAATACCACGTTCATCAAAGAATACACGAAAGGTAAAATACAGAAACCAATACATTATTTGTTATGATACGCTTTTCCAAATTGACAAATTTTGTAATGTCGGATAGAATCGCACGTGGCTGATGTGTGAGTCACAAGTCCAACGATTTGTTTGGTCTTTTAAATTGTGGTATTTTGGCAACCAAATTTTATTAGTTTGGGTAAAAACATTTAAAATTATGTTAGCTTGTACCAACACCTCCATACTAAACCTTTAGAAGCAGTAAACAACTTAAGCTATGCATACAAACTATATCATCCAAAAATATAAATTGCAAATTTATATTTATAAAAAAACTGACGTTTTCGGTCAAAATTGGGCAAGAACATAGTATATGTATCGATATATCTGTCCATGTGTGTCTGTTATTAAAAAGAGACTACAAGTAGCTGAAGCTGACTGGGAAATAAAAGTCGTTAGAAGGATGATACATTGGGCACGCAACAATGTGTTTGTGAAATTTCCCAGTAAGAAATAACACAATACTTTCGCTATCAAGCATTGGAATGCAATATTTAAATTAACATACTTACAATCTTATCAGTTATCACACACCGGACAGTAAACTCACTCGAAATTTCACCTCTAAACCGCAAACATTAACAGCTTTACGACTATAGATATTATTAAACTTTTATCCAGGTCTAGTAGTGCACAAGCTCAGCATTTTGAAAATGTTGAAAATAACCTCAATATCAAACAAACTGGCCCAGATTACATGTATCATACATCACAGGTTAACAAATGAAACTATAACTTTACATAATTGATTAAGGCATGACAAAAACTATATAATTTAACATCTAACTTGCAAATATATCTTTATAAAGTGATGAATCTAATTAAAATAAGTGTGTGTGTGAAAAAAATGAGATTGCAATAGGTGATTGGGAAATATAGGAGGGAGACAGTTACCGAAATGTTCTTATTTGTTAAATCGACCGGCAGATTGGGTCGCCGGAGCTCCGGTTGGACTTGGGAAGCCAAGTTGGATCCTTTTATTGTTGACCAAGTTGGTTTTATTATTTTCAGTTTTCGGGTTTTTGTCGAGGGTCCCCTTCCCGGCAACAGTGTCCCGGTTAATTTTTATGTAACACACTATTTTTACGGCGTGAGATATTTCAAGGATCTAAATTCAAAATCCTTAGATAATTTTTAATAGCTCACTTTTAAGGATTTTTTTACCCTTCCACCAAAATAGTCTTTTCTTCTTTTTAGGACTGACAAACGGATAATTCGAATACAGATTTATCTATATCTGTATCCAAATCCGAATATTCATATTTGTATCCGTATCCGAATTCGGAAATATTTAAAGAATAATATCTGAATCCGGATCCACCCGATACTATCCAGATACGGATAATATCCGGATTCGAATCCAATTTTCAATCAGATTTTTATTTTTATGTTAAAAATTGAAAATAGTAAAAATTTAATATTCATTTTTAAAAATTAAAATAAGAGTTAAAGTGATTTAATCATATTTTAATTTTTCAAAAATTAATTTTATTTCTTTTTTCAATATAATTATTATCTTTAAATTGTTGAACTCAAAAGACTTTTTTTACATATATTGGTAAAATTTGTATAAACATAACATTATATATATGTATGTATATATACACATAAACACATTATACATATATATATATATATTATTTATTCGGATTCCGATATTATCGGATACAAATATGCCTATATCCGTATCGGTATCCGCAATCGTCGGATTCGAATACAGATAATATCTGCTTTATATCGGATATAGACAATATGTGCTTTATTTCGGATACGAATGCAGATTTTTCGAACGAATATCAGATTTTTCGAATTTTTTTGACAGCCCTACTTATTTCGCGGAAAGGAGAAAAGCCTATCCGCAGATATTTTCCGTGGAAGGGAAAAAAATTCTTAGATCTTTAAATCTGGACCCTTGAAATAATAATTTAAGAATTCTGAAACAGTATGTTAGATATGACTTATATAACTTATATAACATTGATTATCAAGGATTAACACTCTTTTGTTAAATTTAGTTACCAAAATAGTTACAAATGTTGAACTGTGAGATATTTATTAACTAAATATTAATGGACTCATGCATTCACAATAATAGTGCTAATTAAATTATTTTATATTGCTACATCAGTCATGTCATGTTGTTGTGCAAGACATGCCTGTACCTTAACAAGACTAAGACAATTTGTCAACCCTAAGTAAGTTGTATTGTTATCTTAATTTATATTTTGTACTTGTAACATTTTAAAGTCTATAAAAATGCAAAGGAGCAGACTACAGTCTTTTTTCTTAAACAGTATCAAGCCTAAGGATTCTATCTGGAAGAAGATCAAGACGATCATGCCTCAGAAGAATTTTGAAGAAGTTTTGGAGTTGAATAAATCTGTTTGGATAAAAATACTTTAAGTCAAGATCTCTACAAGTCACAGATTTAGTGTTATAGAGAAGTCATTCGAGAACTCCAAATGACTTATCGAGAAGTTAGGAAAGCTACTAGAGAAGTCAGAGAGATATCGACAAGTCAATTGAAGACATGAAGTTTAGAGATATCGACAAGTCATTTTTTCACTAGAGAACTCAGAGTTATCGACACGTCTACATTCATTAGAGAACTCTGAGTTATCGATAAGTCAAAGTCCACTAGAGAACTCAGAGATATCGATAAGTCAAAATTCACTAGAGAACTCTAAGTTGTCGACAAGTCAAAGTGAAGACGTGAAGCTGAGAGATCTCGACAAGCCAAAATCTCATTCGAAAACTCAGAGACCTCTATAAGTCAAATTCACTATAGAGTATTAGAGATCTCGAAAAGTCAATATACTTATCGAGATGTCAAGATCTCTATATGCCTAACTGGAGATCTCGAGGTAAATTCTCAAAGTACAAAATGCAGATCAGTTCAATATCCAAGATATACAATCAACAAACAATCCAACTAGCTGGATTGACAAGTCTACAAAAATTAGCTTGAAGGATGTGCAAGATCAGTGATGAAGATTAACTGACAAAGGAAGATCAAAATAATCACAGGATACTAAAGATATGTTAAACCAGAAATGGAAGATTCACTTTTCCTAAAATGGAAATAACAAGTGACAGTTTAGTAAAGGTTAATAGCATGTCTTATTGTACACTGTGTAAACTAGTAGTTAACTGAGTTATAAAGTTAACACTGGTCTTTTGTCAGTTGTAACAATTTTATATAGAAAATCTTGTAACACTCTCAAGAAGAAGCTAAGCTCTTTATCAACAAAGAGTCTAGAAATTTTGTAGCAAAACATTCTTAATTTTAATATAAAATTAAGTGAGTTTTGAAGATCTGTGTTCTTTATTCTTGATAGTTTAATTTATGCATGAACACACTTTCACTACAAGATTTAATTTACTTTGTTTAACCATAAAAGATTCAAGAAAAGGTTAAAAACAGTAAAACACATTCAAGATCTGTGTGTTATTCATTTCCTAACAAGTGGTATCAGAGCAAAATCTGAAAGTAAACAAATTCAAGATCTTGGAAGAATGAATACACAAAAAATCAGTAGCATCAAAATTTTTACCTTTGACAAAGCTAACTACACTCTTTGAAAAAAGAAAATGTTGTTGTTTATCAGGATGGCCAATCCACTCTATATTCAGATTCTCAAAAATGGGCCCTTGACTCCTATGGTTAGAGTTGAAGAAACAACAGATGGTGATATGGTCATTCCAGCTCATTATGCTCCAAAAGACCGTTCTGAGTATTCTGATCCTGAAAAGGAGAAAGTTTCCTTGGATAGTGGCTTACAACTAATACTGATAGAATCACTTGACAATGTGATGTACAACAACATTGTCAACTTGACACTGCCAAACAAATATGGGAAAAGATTGAAATACTCTGTGAAGGAACTGAGGAAGTTAGATCTAATAAAAAAAGGATACTGATTTCACAATATGAGAGTTTCATGGCCAAGCCAAAAGAAAGTATAACTGATGTGTTTGAAAGATTCAATAAGCTGATAAATGACTTGCAGTTCCATGACAAATACTATGAAGCTGAAGGAGTGAACTTAAAGTTCTTGCTTACTCTCCCTGATCATTTGGAACATAAAATCTCAGCAATCAGGGAAGGGAGAGACTTGAGCAGAATAACACTGGAAGTTCAATATGGAATTCTTAAAACATATGAACTAGAAATGGATCAAAGGAAATCATTGAAATCTGGTCAATGACATGTAGTAGATGGCTCAAGTGCTTTAATTATCAATGAAAGCCAAACATCTAATGATGAGCCAAGATCTCAAACTCCAGTTTCCTCAACAAGTGAGCAAAGAACAAATGATTCACATGAACAAGTTATTTTGGAATTGGAGGAAGATGAGTTCTACACTTTTGATGAACTGGATGAGCTATATCAGTCAATGGCCTATTTGGCTAGAAAATTCTCTAACATTAGAGTAAATAAGCCAAGATAATTCAAGGGTAAAGGACAGTCTTTCAACAAAGACAGTAGATGGAAAGGAAAAGGGAAGTACACTTCTGACAGCAAGAATGGTTACAAAACTGGATCTGTTGACAGATCTAAGATAAGGTGCTTCAACTGTGATGAACTATGCCATTTTGCTACAGAATGCAGGAAACCCAAGAAAGCAAAGAAATACAAAGCTTATCTTGAACTAGAAGCAAAGTATGAAGCTCTTCGGAAGAAACAGCAAAACAAAGCTTATATTGCAGAGGGAAAAAGTTGGGATGACTCTGAAAATGATGAAGATGAAAAATTTGGAAATTATTCACTCATGGCCTTGGAGCAAGGAGAATCATCATCATCTAAATCACAGGTACAAGCTCTTACCACCATTGATTTAAATGTGAGTCAATATAAGGAAACTATAGAGAAGATGAGCACATAAATGTTTCAAATTCACACAAGCATGGTTGTTGTTAATGAAGACGTGAGCAGACTGACAAAGATAATTGAGAAGCTTTAAAGTGAGAAGAAAGAAACTGAATTATTGTTGGTGGAGCTTGAAGCTATAAAACAAGAGAATGTTTATATCAAGAACAAGCTCAAGTGTGCAAATAAAATTGAAGCAGTGCTAAGGGAGAAGCTGGAAAAGAATGAGGTGAAGTTGAAGTCCTTCAGAAATGCATCTGAGTTAGTTGGACAATACCATGAGAAAAACAAACCATGTACAAATATTTTTATTGTTTTGACTATGATGCCTTGAATGGAAAGAAGAAAGAGATAGGTGACACAGGAAAAGCAACAGTTTATGAAAATGTTCCAGCTATGCTGAAAAAGGTTGCCTCACCTATGTTCAAGACATGTGAAGTCAACTTCAGTGAAGAAGAATTGATTATCAAGCAAGAAATTGTTGATGAGGACAAAGAGAAGAAAATTGCAGAATCAACTCAGTCTTCCAATACTGAAGAGAAGCTCATGAACAAACAAAGTCCCAAGACACCTGTTAAAAAAACCAAAACTGAAGATGCCAACTGCAAAGCCCTGTTATCATAGTTTGAGGAGAAAGCTGGCCCTTTGGTGACCTTTGGAGACAACTGCAAAGGATTCACAATGGGATATGACAAGATTGTTTCTGAAAATATTGTCATTGATGATGTAGTACTGGTAGCTGGTCTTGAAGTGAATCTTTCATAGTTTGAGGAGAAAGCTGGCCCTTTGGTGACCTTTGGAGACAACTGCAAAGGATTCACAATGGGATATGACAAGATTGTTTCTGAAAATATTGTCATTGATGATGTAGTACTGGTAGCTAGTCTTGAAGTGAATCTTCTTAGTGTTAGCCAATTTGCAGATAAAGGCTTTGAAGTTTTATTCAACAAAGAAGAATGCACTTTTATCACCAAAAAAACTGGTGAAGTTGCTCTGAAAGGAGCAAGAAAGGGAGCTTATTTGTTGCAGACTTTGACTCAACAAATACAGATGGAATTTGTTGCTTCTACACCAAGGCATCAGAAGAACAAAGCAAGCTTTGGCATAAGAAATTGTCTCACTTGAATTTCAAGACAATTAACACCTTGGTCAAAAAGGAGTTAGTAAGAGATATGCCTAAACTGAAGTTTGCTCAAGTTAAAGTTTGTGAAGCTTGTTAGAAAGGAAAAATGAAAAGATCAAGTCACAAGTCAAAAACTGTGAATACTATAAGTGCACCATTACAACTTATTCACATGGACTTGTTTGGGCCAGTAAATATCTTATCAATTTCAAGAAACAAATATGCACTTGTGATGTTGGATGATTTCTCAAGATACACTTGGGTAGAGTTCATGTACTCTAAAGATAAAACTCCACACATCATAATTGAGCACATAAAGAAGATAGAAAAATAGGCTAAAGATCACAATTGTGTAAAAAGATTGAGAAGTGATAATGGAACAGAATTCAGAAATGCAACATTGAGTGAATTCTGCAAAAGTAAAGGCATTGTTCAAGAATTCCCAGCTGCTAAAACACCTCAACAAAATGGAGTAGTTGAAAGAAAGAACAGAACATTAGTTGAAGTTGCTAGAACAATGCTGCAAGATGCCAAGTTGCCTACAAGTTTCTGGGAAGAGGCTGTTAACACTGCATGTTACACTCAGAACATATATCTCATTAACAAGGCGCATGGTAAATCACCTTACTCAATCATGTCTAAAAGAAAGCCTACTGTAAAGCATCTTCATGTGTTTAGAAGCAAGTGTTACATTTTGAGAGACAACTCTGAATATGTAGGAAAATTTGACTCAAAAGTCTTTGAAACAATTTTTCTGGGATATTTATTGGAAAGAACAACCTACAAAGTTTATGTGATAGATCAAAAGAAGATTATGGAAAACACAAATGTGACTTTTGATGATGACAAGTATCCAGTATTGGAATGCCTTGATAAAAATGAAGCCCCTGTATTTGAAAACCTCAACATTGATAGTGATTCTGATGGGGAAGATGAAGTTGATGTACAAAAGAAGACAAATGAAGAGTCTACTGAACAAGAAAATCATGAAAATGGAAGCTCATCTCAAACATCTGAATTTGATAGCATAAACTCAGGGGGAGAAAGAGAAGAAGGATCTAGTAGTCATACCAATAATGAAGAAAATGATGAAGGCACAAGTCAACAAACTCATACAAGGAAGTGGGATAGAATTCACACTAGAGAAGTAATAATTGGTGATCCTACTGTGGATGTGAGGACTAGAAGTGCAACTGCTAATGAGTGCCTACATGCATGTTTTCTGTCTTAAGTAGAGCCTAAAAAAATTGATGAAGCTCTACTGGATCCTGATTGGATATCTGCCATGCAGGAAGAGCTGAATCAGTTTGAAAGAAACAAAGTTTGGGAATTGGTTCCTGCACCAAAGAATAGAAGCATTATTGGAACAAAATGGGTTTTTAAGAACAAGATGGATGAAAATGGTATAGTTACCGGAAACAAAGCAAGGTTGGTTGCAAAAGGCTACTCACAAGAAAAAGGAATTGATTATGATGAAACTTTTGCTCCAGTTGCAAGACTTGAAGCAATAAGGATTTTTCTAGCATTTGCTGCACACTCAAATTTTATAGTGTATCAAATGGATGTCAAGAGTGCCTTTCTGAATGGTGAGCTAGAAGAAGAAGTTTATGTGCAACAGCCACCTGACTTTGAAGATCCAGAATTTCCAAATTTTGTGTACAAGTTACTCAAGGCTCTATATGGACTAAAACAGGAACCTAGAGCTTGGTATGATACACTGTCAGAATTCCTACTGAAGCATGGTTCTACTAGAGGTACTATAGACAAGACTCTCTTCTATAAAAAACATGGTGAGGATATGATCCTAGTTCAGATCTATATGGATGATATCATCTTTGGTTCTACAAATGAGAAGATTTGCCAAAGATTCTCCAAGCTTATGCAAAGTGAATATGAAATGAGTATGGTGGGGGAACTAAGTTATTTTCTTGGACTTCAAGTCAGTCAAAGAAGTGATGGTATCTTCATCAGCCAAACTAAGTATGTCAAGGATTTATTGAAAAAGTTTGGTATGGTTGATTGTTCACATGCATCTACACCTATTTCTACTGCAACAAAGTTGAATGAAGATAAAAAGGGCATGAGTGTAGATATCTCAAGCTATAGAGGGATGATTGGATCATTGCTTTATTTAACAGCAAGTAGACCGGATATCATGTTTGCAACATGTCTATGTGCAAGATTTCAAGCCAATCCAAAATAATCACATTTGATGGCTGTAAAAAGGATTTTCAGATATTTAAAGGGAACTCCAAACTTGGGATTATGGTATCCTAAGGGAACTGGTTTTGAAGTTGTTGGTTACACAGATGCAGATTGTTAGATATATTTGAGATGTCATGTCTAATCTGATTTGTGTTTAGTTTTCAAAACTTAACAACAGGACTTATCAGGACTTACTGAAATCAGAACTTATTGAAGTCATAACTTAATATCAGAACTTAAGGCGTCAGAAGATATATATCAGGACTTAAGTGCGGGAAGACTTCAGATAAGGAATGTGGTTAATTTACAGGAGATCTGGACTAAAACAAAAGAAGATATGCATGAAGAGTTAGAGGACTAGAAGACTTGTAGAAGATATCTGATTGATATATTTTAGGAGATATAATTATATTTTATATCAATTAGAAGATATCTTGTAACTGTGTACTATATAAACACAGGTTAGGATTTACATTATATGTGTTATCATTCACGAGAACATTATTCATTGTAACTTAGCAGCTCTTAGTGATATTGTTCATCACTGAGAGAGAACAACACTTCTATTGTAACAAAGTTTATTTGAATATACTTGATCTTTGTTACATACTTGTGTTGAAATCGATTTAATTGTATAAACACTATATTCAATCCCATTCTATAGTGTTGTGTGACCTAACAAGTGGTATCGGAGCTTTTCTGTTAACACACATACAGTAAAGATCCAAACAATCAATCATGTCTGAAGAAACACAAACTCCAACTAAGCCCACCAAAACTCAAGAAACTCAAAAACACTCAAACCCACAGTCGATATGAGACTATTAGGGTTCCCATACTGAGAGCATCTGAGTATCCTATATGGAAAGTGAAGATGGCTATATTTCTGGAAGCTATAGATCCAAAGTACCTTTACAGAATTAATGAAGGACCATATAAGCCTACCAAGCTCTCTGTTGCAGTTGCTGATCAACCAGCAAAGACCATACCAAAGAAGAGAGGTGAATACACACTTGAAGATATCTCAGCTATTGCCAAGGATGCAAGGGTAAAGCATTTATTGCATAGTGCAATTGATAATGTCATGTCAAACAGGGTAATTGGATGCAAGACTGCAAATGATATATGGGATGCTTTGGAGACAAGATACCAGAGAACTGATGCAATAAAAAAGAACAGGAGGACTATACTCACTCAAGAGTATGAGCACTTTGACTCAAAAGCTGATGAGTCATTAACTGATTTATATGACAGGTTTGTCAAACTCTTGAATGATCTGTCACTGGTGGACAAGGAATATGATCTTGAAGATTCAAATCTAAAATTCCTTTTAGCTGTTCCTGAAAATTGGGATTTGAAGTCTACTACCATAAGAAAAAACTATGACCTTACTGAAACTACTCTTGATGAAATTTATGGTATGCTCAAGTCTTATGAACTTGAGATGGATCAAAGAAGCAAGAGGCATGGAAGAAAGTCAAGGACAGTTGCTCTTAAAGCTGAGTAGGAGTCTTCTAAAGTTATTATCTCAAAGAAGGGCAAAGGAAAAACTCTCATCATAAAGTCTGATTCAGAGTCATCATATTCTGATGATGATGATTCAGAAACCGAAAGTTATCTGAAATTGATGTTGATGCAGAGATGATGCAACTGTATGCTCTTATGGTGAAGGGTATCACAAAGATAGCCTACAAGAAATTCAGAATGAGCAAGAAGTTTTCCAGGAAAGGTGGAAGTTCTGATAAGAAAGGGTTCAGAAAGTCTGAAGGCAAAGGAGGAAAGTCTGACATAGGAGACAACTCAAATGTCAAATGCTACAATTGTGGTGAAAGAGGCCACATATCTCCTGACTGCAAGAAAAGAAAAAGTGATAAAGGCAAGGAACTTGTCACAAAGAAGAAAAGCTGGATAGACACTTCAGATTCTGAAGATGAGGTGAACTATGCCTTGATGGAAAATGCTGATAGCAGTACTGACACTGCTGAATTGAAGGTACCTCAAACAACCTTTGCTTTTCATACTGATGATATTACTGAGTTGAGATTATACCTTAAAACAATGTTCATTAGTTTTAGAGATCAGACTTTAACATGTGAAAGATTAACATCTGAAAGTCTTGCTCTTAAAAACAGAAATGACTATTTAGAAAAGGAGTTAGTTTTTTTTCATCAAACTAAGAAAGAAAGAGATGAGGCTTTGTATGTTAGAGATGAAGTGCTAAAATTGAATGAATCTCTAAAAACTGATTTAGAAAAGGAGAGAGAGATCATCAGAACTTGGACTAACTCTGGCAGAACAACTCATAATATACTAAGTAGTGGAAACTGGAAAGAGGGATTAGGTTATGGAGATGATAAAAGTGAGAAAGGGACTGTGCAAATTGAGCCAATTTGTGTTAAACAGACTGCTAAGCCAAAGGTAAATCCTGTTAAATTTGTAGCAAAAACTGTTATGTCTGATTCTTAAAAGATGAAAGATTCTAAGACAGAAGTAAAAGAAAAGTCAACTTCTGACAAATTAAAACAGGATAAACCAGCTGAAGTAAACATAAGCCTAATGACCAAGAAGCAGCTTAAGCATAAGCTGAAAGAGATTAGAAATGTGAACAAGTTAAAGGAAGCTAGGAAAAATAGGAATGGAAATGAAGGTGTGAATAAAAGCAATAATTATATGCCTGTTCCTAATGCTCCTAGAAAGAAATGTTACAACTGTGGAAACTCTAACCATCTTGCTTCTTCTTCCGTAAAAATAAAGATATAAACTCTTTACCTCCTAAATCAGGAGTTAAGAGTCAGTCTGTTAGGTTTAAACCACAAAATCCTTGTTTTCATTGTGGTAGTGTATGGCATTCCATTTATACTTGTAAGGAATATCATAGTTTGTACTATGATTATTATCAAATAAAACCTTCTTTGAAGAAAGTTAGTGTAACTCCTTCTAGTGTAAATTCTGATGCAAAGTCTGATATAAAGTCTGATAAACAGCATGTTAGCATAAACTCTGAAATTAAATCTGCTGCAAATGCTAACAATCTTAAAAAGGCCAAAGGATCCAAGCATGTCTGGGTTCTTAAAACTAACCAATAGTAGTCTTTGTGATTGTAGGGCAACAGGAAAAACATCCTAGTTCTGGACAGTGGATGTTCAGGACATATGATGGGAAATAAAGCCCTGCTATCAGACTTTGTGGAGAAAGCTGACCCAGGAGTTTCTTATGGAGATGGCAACATGGGAAAGATTCTCGGATATGGCAATATCAATCTTGGGAATGTCATCATTAAATCAGTAGCTCTTGTCTCAGGACTTAAACACAATCTGCTAAGTGTGAGTCAAATCCGTGACAGAGGTTATCATGTGGATTTCTTTGAAGAACACTGTAAAGTTGTAAGTAATTCTACAGGTAAAGTAGTTCTGAAAGGTTACAGGCATGGTAATATATATGAAGCCAGACTTTCAATGAATTCTGATGGCTCTGCAATCTGTCAGTTGAGTAGAGTATCAATTGAAGAAAGCTGGAATTGGCACAAGAGACTCTCTCATTTAAATTTCAACAACATAAATGAGCTAGTAAAGAAAGATCTTGTGAGAGGAATGCCAAAATCAGTATTTGCTCCTGATGGCCTTTGTGATTCATGTCAAAAGGCAAAACAAAGAGAATCTTCATTCAAGAGCAAAACCGAATCCTCAATTCTTGAGCCTTATCACTTACTGCATGTTGATCTATTTGGTCCAGTCAATGTCATGTCCATTGCAAAGAAGAAATATGTTATGGTTATAGTGGATGAGTTCACAAGATACACTTGGGTGTATTTCTTGCATAAGAAGAATGAAACTGCATCTACTCTAACTAATCATGTCAGACAGCTGGATAAAATGGTCAAAGATTCTGTTAAAATCATAAGAAGTGATAATGGTACTGAGTTCAAGAATTCAATCATGGAAGAGTTCTGCAAAGAGCATGGAATAAAGCAGGAATTTTCTGCACCTGGAACTCCACAGCAAAATGGAGTTGTAGAAAGAAATAACAGGACTCTCATTGAAGCTGCTCGAACTATGCTTGATAAAGCAAAGCTGCCAACCTACTTTTGGGCTGAAGCTGTGCAGACTGCTTGTTTTACACAGAATGCTACACTCATAAACAAGCATGGAAAAACACCATATGAGATGGTGAAGAAAAAGAATCCAAATCTGAAATACTTCTATGTATTTGGATGTAAGTGTTTTGTTCTTAAGACTCATCCTGAACAGCTGTCAAAATTTGATCTAAAAGCTGATGAAGGAATTTTTGTTGGATATCCACTTTCCACAAAAGCCTTCAGAGTCTATAATTTAAGAACAAGGGTTGTCATGGAATCTATCAATGTATCTTTTAATGATAAAAAGATTACTGGACTTGAAGATTTCAATGATCATGATCAGCTGAGATTTGAAAATGAAGATTTAAATTTTGATTCTGTAAATTTTGATGGCTTAAATCCTGATCCTGTAAGTTCTGACGGGTTAAATTCTGATATTATTGAAACTGTGGTAACTACTCCAAAGGAAAATGGACCTGTTCAGGGGGAGCAAGCTGAAGATCCTACCACAACTCAAGACTCTCAAGAAGCATCAGAACCTGTCATTGGCTCTTCAAGTTCTGATTCATCAAGTTCTGATGAGCCAAATTCTGATAATTCTGAAAACTCTGATTCTTCAAATCCTGAAGGATCCAATTCAAATTCTGAAGTCTCAGAGAGCATAACTACAGGGGGATCATCAGAAAATGCTGATGAAGACAGCATGGATCATGGGGGAGGATTCAGTTCTAGAGAACAACTTCCATCTGCAAGGAAGTGGACTAAAGCACATACACCTCACTTAATAATTGGAGATCCTGAAGCAGGTGTCGGAACTAGAACTGCAACATCAAATGAATGTCTCTATCATTCCTTTCTATCTCAGACTGAACCAAAGAAAGTGGAAGAAGCTCTTCAAGATGCTGATTGGGTGCAACCAATGCAGGAAGAGTTAAATGAATTTGAAAGAAATAAAGTCTGGACCGTAGTTCCAAGACCAAAGAACGGATCCATTGTTGGCACAAAATGGGTGTTCAGAAACAAAACTGACAGTGATGACATAATTACAAAAAATAAAGTAAGGATGGTTGCAAAAGGTTACTCTCAACAAGAGAGTACTGACTATGATGAAATATTTGCTCCAGTTGCTAGATTGGAAGCCATAAGAATCTTTTTGGCTTATGCTGCTCACAAAAAGTTTAAAGTGTTTCAAATGGATGTGAAAAGTGTTTTTCTTAATGGAGAATTGGAAGAAGAAGTATATGTTGAACAACCTCCAGGATTTGTAGATCCAAAATTTCCTAATCATGTGTACAGACTTGATAAAGCACTTTATGGCCTTAAGCAAGCTCCAAGAGCATGGTATGAGACTTTAGCTCAATTTCTTCTGGAAAGTGGATTAAACAGAGACACAATTAATAAAACACTGTTCTACCTCAACCATGGAAAGGACTTACTTTTGGTACATATATATGTTGATGATATCATCTTTGGTTCTACAAATGCCAAACTATATGAAAGGTATGCAAAGCTAATGCAGTCAAGATCTCAAATGAGTATGATGGGAGAATTTAGCTATTTTCTGGGACTTCAAGTCAAGCAAACTGAAGAAGGTGAAAGAGATATGTCCTAAGTCCAATCATGTATGAGGATTTAGGAATAACTTTTATGTAATCTATTTTGATTTCATTGATATTAATAAAAGACTTATTTTGTTTTTTATTGCGGGCTCTATCTATTTAAATGTTTAAAAAAGATATACCACAGTTTAGAGTAAAGCTTTTTATGGATTGTGATGAGATCATAATAATGAGACCTAAAAGATGATAACTCTAAACTTAAATAGTTCCTGGTCGAAGGATTACTAACTGGTAATTAATAATCCGCAAAGATCAGTACCTACTATGCTTGCTTCATTATGAAGGATGTCTGTTCTCATAGACATTTGTGTGGTGACACTATAGCTAGTATCTAGGTGCTTATTATAGAATAAGTTCACTGAACATGACTCACACAGCTGAACAACTGATGGATTTCACTCACGTATCAGCAGTTGTTCACATAGTGATAGTTGTACAAGTATCCTTAGACTTGAGGTCATCATAGTCATCTTGTGTACATTGAACTATGCTTTGGTTTAGTTTTTAATCTCAAGGGACAATTATAAGGGCTCTATTGGGTATAGGAATTTGTACACGAAGATAGTGTATGATCAATAAAGGATCTACCCCTTCCAGTGTAGGAAGAGAATGTTCAATGCTGATCCTCTTATGTTAGTTCAAGAATCTCTAGTCAGAGTGAATGAAATTAGAAAGGAGTTTCTAATTTATATTAAATAGAACTAAGCATAGTGAATGGGAAAGCAAGTGATTAAATAAGATAGGCTTGACACAAGTTCCATGCCTTGTATTTAATCGTGACATTGCAGGGTAGAAGGAATTAATTATACGGTAACTACTCACTGAATAGGTTCTTGGTATTCTAAGCAGTGAATTCGTATTATCCGGATAGTCGCGATATGCTGAGAAGTATCCCTCACGATGTAGAATAAATATGATTAATTAATTAATC
Source organism: Apium graveolens (assembly GCF_009905375.1). Taxonomy (NCBI): domain Eukaryota; kingdom Viridiplantae; phylum Streptophyta; class Magnoliopsida; order Apiales; family Apiaceae; genus Apium; species Apium graveolens. The sequence goes on along the minus strand of NC_133651.1, from coordinate 222,697,652 downwards.
ATATTTAATGAATTAGAGAATTTATATAAATAATGATAAAATAGTTTTATTATTATTTATTTCTACTACCGGCTTAATATTGAACCTACAGGGTCACACCATAAAAGAGAATGATTTAATGGTGGAGGAATTAATTAATAATGGCTGATAATTATTTATTTATGAAATAAATAATTAATTGGAAAATTTAATAATTGATTAAATGAGATTTAATTGATTATAAATTAATTAAGAAAAGGTTCTTAATATTATTAATTAAGAATTTAATTTTTGGAAATTAAATCAAGAGAGAGAATTATTTCTAAAGTGTTTAGAAAAAGGATAAATAATTAAAAGGTATTTTAATTATTAATGAGAATAATAAAGGGTTAATAATAATAATATTTTATGGGAAAATTTTCAGCTGAAAATTTTGCCTATAAATATATTATTATAGACCCTATTTTTGCTCCAACCAAAAAGATTTACAAAACCCTAATTCTCTCCATCTCCTCCTCCTTCATTATATCGTTTTCTTGGTGGATACCGGTGGAGTACTTCACACTTGAGGAGTAGCTGCTAAGGATCTCCGTTCATCATTTTTGGATCACCATTAAAGACCTCCATCTTTCCATTAACGTAAAGCTTCTTAAGGTAAATATACTGAACTACGAATTAAATATTATTTTTCGCATGGATCCTGCGGAGGGTTTCGGTTTTTTTAAGATTTAAATTTACGTTTTCGCTGCGTTTATGTTAGATATATTTGATAATGTCATGGCTAATATAATTTATGTTTAGATTTCAGATCTTACTTAACAGGACAAATCAGTACTTAACTGTTGATCAGTACTTATACTGGAAGTCAGGACTTAAGGATATCAGTACTTATATTATCAGGAGATAATCATCAGAAGTTAGATATCAGAACTTAAGTGCTGAAGGATGATCAGAGAAGGACAGTAGCTGATTAAAGGAAAGAAGATCGAGATAAACATAAGAAGAGATATGCATGAAGAAGGAATTCCGTGAAGAATGGGAATACTTGGAAGAAAAGATATCTGATTAATATATTTTAGGAAGCAGAATTATATTCCATATCAATTAGCGATTTTCTTGTAATTGTGTAGTATATAAACACAGACATAGGGTTTACACTATAAGTGTTATCATATATTCGAGAAGATTATTCATTGTAACCCTAGCAGCTCTCGTGATATTTGTTCATCACTGAGAGGTAACAGTTCCATACTGTAACAGAGTTTATTATTTCAATAAAGTTTGTTTTCTGTTACTTAATATATTAAAGTTCGATTTGATTGTATTATACACTATATTCACCCCCTCTACAGTGTGTGTGACCTAACAAGTGGTATCAGAGCCAATCTGTTAACACATATACAGCTAAAGATCCAAACACAATCATGTCTGACACAGAAACTCCAACTAAGCCTACCAAAACTGAAGAACCTCCAAAGCCACAAATTCAAAGTCGGTATGAGACTATCAGGGTTCCCATACTGAGACCATCTGAATATCCCATATGGAAGGTAATGATGACCATGTTCCTGGAAGCAACAGATCAAGAATACCTTGATAGAATCAAGGAAGGGCCTCACAAACCAACCAAGCTCGCTGTTGCAGTTGCAGGTGAAGCAGCAAAGACCGTACCAAAGGAGAAGAGTGATTATACTGCTGAAGATATAGCATCAATTGCTAAGGATGCCAAGGTATGACACTTACTGCATAGTGCCATTGATAATGTAATGTCAAACAGGGTAATCAACTGCAAGACTGCTAAGGAGATATGGGATGCTCTGGAAACAAGGTGTCAGGGAACTGACATAATTAAGAAGAACAGGAAGACAATACTCACTCAAGAGTATGAACACTTTGACTCAAAGACTAATGAGTCATTGAATGATTTATATGATAGATTTGTCAAACTTTTGAATGATTTGTCATTGGTTGATAAAGAGTATGATCTTGAAGATTCAAACCTTAAGTTCCTGTTAGCTCTTCCTGAATGCTGGGATTTGAAGGCAACGACAATAAGAGACAACTACAATCTTGATGAAACAACTCTTGACGAAATCTATGGAATGCTCAAGACTCATGAGCTTGAGATGGAACAAAGAAGCAAGAGGAAAGGAGGAAAGTCAAGGACAGTTGCTCTTAAGGATGAAGAAGAATTCCCCAAAGCAGCTTCCTCAAGGAAAGACAAGGGTCAAGCTCTTGTCATAAAGTCTGAAACTGAGTCATCAAGTTCTGAAAGTGATGATGACTCAGATTCTGAAAGCTTGCCTGAGACTGATGCTGATGAGGAGATGATGAAGCTGTGTGCTCTTATGGTGAAAGGAATCACAAAGATTGCATACAGGAAGTTTAGGAAGGGAAAGAAGTTTTCCAGGAAAGGCAAAAGTTCTGATAAGAAGAATTTCAGAAGATCTGAAGGCAGAGGAGGAAAGTCTGACAGAGGAGATTATACCAATGTTAAATGCTATAACTGTGGTGAGAAAGGCCACATATCTCCTGATTGCAAGAAGGTAAAGGGTGACAAAGGCAAGGCTCTTGTCACAAAGCAGAAAAGCTGGACAGACACCTCAGACTCTGAAAGTGAGGAAAACTATGCATTGATGGCAAATGCTGATAAAGAAAGTGCTGAGAGCCGTTCTGAAGCTGCTGAAACAAAGGTACCTCAGACTACTTATGCTTTTCATACTGATGATATTAATGAGTTGAGAAGATATCTTAAAACCATGTTTGTTAGTTATAGAGATCAAACTTTAACATGTGAAAGATTAACTTCTGAAAATCTTGCATTTAAGAAAAGAAATGATTTCTTAGAAAAAGAGTTAGTCATGTTCCATCAAACTCAGAAGGATAGAGATGATGCTTTTTATGTTAGGGATGAAGTGCTAAAAATGAATGAATCTCTAAAAACTGAGTTAGAAAAGGAAAGAGAGATTATCAGGACTTGGACTAACTCTGGCAAAACAACTCAAAATTTGCTAAGTAGTGGAAACTGGAAAGAGGGCTTAGGTTATGGAGAAGATAAGAATGATAAAGGAACTGAAGAAATTAAGCCTGTTGATAAGCAAAAGCCAAAGTTAAAATCTGTTAAGTTTATAACTGTAAAGTCTGAAAATGAGAAATCAGAAGTTACAAAGGAATTAACTTCTGACAAACAAAAACAAGAAAAGACAGCTGAAGTGAACATAGGCTTAATGACAAAGAAGCAGCTTAAGCATAAGCTGAAAGATGTTAAGAATGCAAACAAGGTAAAATCACCTAGAAAAAATAGGAATGGAAAGGAAGGTGTGAATAAAAGCAATAATTATAAACCTGTTCCTGATGCTCCTAGGAAAACATGTCATAACTGTGGAAGTTCTAACCATCTGGCTTCTTTTTGTAGGAAGAATAAGAATATTAACTCCTTACCTTCAAAATCAGGAGTTAAGAGTCAGTCTGTTAGATACAAACCACAAAATCCTTGTTTTCATTGTGGTAGTTTATGGCATTCCATTTATACTTGTAAGGAATATCATAGTTTGTACTATGATTATTATCAAATAAAACCTTCTTTGAAGAAAGTTTCCATTGTTCCTTCTAGTGTAAATTCTGATTCAAAGTCCGATAGTGTAAGTTCTGATAAGAAAAATGTTAACATAAACTCTGATGTTAAATCCGCTGCAAATGTTAACAAACTTAATAAGGCCAAAGGATCCAAGCAAGTCTGGGTCCTTAAAACTAATAATTAGTGGTCTTTGTGATTGCAGGGCAACAAGAAAAATATTCTATATCTGGACAGTGGATGTTCAGGACATATGACTGGAAATAAGGCCCTGCTATCAGACTTTGTGGAGAAAGCTGGCCCAAGTGTTTCTTATGGAGATGGCAACATTGGAAAAACATTGGGATATGGCAATATCAATCTTGGAAATGTCATAATTAAAGAAGTAGCTCTGGTCTCAGGACTTAAACACAACCTACTGAGTATAAGTCAAATTTGTGACAGAGGTTATCATGTTGATTTCTTTGAAGAACACTGTGAAATTGTGAGTAAATCTAAAGGCAAAGTTGTTCTGAAAGGATACAGGCGTGGTAACATTTATGAAGCTAAGCTTTCAACAAGTACTGATGGTTCTGCAATCTGTCTGATAAGTAGAGCATCAATTGAAGAAAGATGGAATTGGCATAAGAAACTCTCTCATTTAAATTTCAACAATATAAATGAACTGGTCAAGAAAAATCTTGTGAGAGGACTGCCAAAGTCAGTATTTGCTCCTGATGGTCTTTGTGATTCCTTTCAGAAAGCCAAACAAAGAAAATCTTCATTCAAGAGCAAGACTGAATCATCAATTCTTGAGCCTTATCATCTACTACATGTTGATCTATTTGGTCCAGTAAATGTCACGTCTATTGCAAAGAAGAAGTATGCGTTGGTCATAGTGGATGAGTTCACCAGATACACATGGGTGTATTTCTTGCACACAAAAAGTGAAACTGCATCTATCTTGATTGATCATGTCAAACATCTGGATAAAATGGTCAAAGATTCTGTGAAAATTTTAAGGAGTGATAATGGCACTGAGTTCAAGAATTTGATAATGGAAGAGTTCTGCAAAAACCATGGAATAAAGCAGGAATTTTCTGCTCCTGGAACTCCACAGCAAAATGGAGTTGTTGAAAGGAAGAATAGAACTCTCATTGAAGCTGCACATACAATGCTTGAAGAAGCAAAGCTTCCAACCTATTTCTGGGCTGAAGCTGTGTAGACTACTTATTTTACTCAAAATGTAACACTCATTAACAAGCTTGGAAAAACACCATATGAGATGGTGAAGAAAAAGAAGCCAAATCTGAAATACTTTCATGTATTTGGATGCAAGTGTTTTGTTCTCAAGACTCATCCTGAACAGCTATCAAAGTTTGATCTAAAAGCTGATGAAAGAATCTTTGTTGGATATCCACTTTCCACAAAAGCCTTCAGAGTCTATAATTTGAGAACAAAAGTGGTCATGGAATCTATCAATGTCTCTTTTGATGACAAGAAGATTACTGGTCTTGAAGATTTCATTGACCATGATCAGCTGAGATTTGAAAATGAAGACTCAAATTCTGATACTGAAAATCCTGACAGTCTAAGTCCTGATACTGTAAACTCTGATGGATTAAACTCTGATGTTATTGAAACTGTGGTGACTACGTCAAAGGAAGATGCACCTATGCAGGGGGAGCATACTCAAGATCCTACCACATCTCAAGAAACATCAGAACATGCATCTGGCTTTTCAAGTTCTGATTCGTCAAGTTCTGATAAGCCAAGTTCTGATAGTGCTGAAAATCTAAATACTGAAGAATCCAACTCAGAGAGCATAGTTTCAGGGGGAGCATCAGAAAATGAAAATGAAGATAACATGGATCATGGGGGAGCATCCAGTTCTAGAGAAAACCTTTCATCTGCAAGGAAGTGGACAAAATCACATACACCTGATTTGATAATTGGAAATCCTGATGCAGGTGTCAGAACTAGAACAGGTACTTCAAATGAATGTCTCTACAATTCTTTTCTCTCTCAGACTGAGCCAAAGAAAGTGGAAGAAGCTCTTCAAGATGCTGATTGGGTGCAAGCAATGCAGGAAGAGTTAAATGAATTTGAAAGAAACAAAGTCTGGACCCTAGTGCCAAGACCAAAGAATAGATCTGTTGTTGGTATAAAGTGGGTATTCAGAAACAAAACTGACAGTGATGGCATAATTATAAGGAATAAGGCAAGGCTGGTTGCAAAAGGATATTCTCAACAGGAGGGAATTGATTATGATGAAACATTTGCACCAGTTGCTAGGTTAGAAGCCATAAGGATATTTTTGGCTTATGCTGCTCACAAAAAGTTTACTGTCTTTCAAATGGATGTGAAAAGTGCTTTTCTCAATGGAGAATTGGAGGATGAGGTATATGTTGAACAACCTCCAGGCTTTGTAGATACCAAACATCCAGATTATGTCTACAGGCTTGATAAAGCACTTTATGGACTTAAGCAAGCTCCTAGAGCATGGTATGAGACTTTAGCTCAGTTTCTTCTGGAAAGTGGATTCAACAGAGGAACAATAGACAAAACACTGTTCTACCTCAATCATGGAAATGACTTACTTCTGGTTCAGATTTATGTTGATGATATCATTTTTGGGTCTACAAATGACAAACTTTGCAAGAAGTTTGCCAAACTAATGCAGTCAAGATATCAGATGAGTATGATGGGGGAACTTAGCTATTTTCTGGGCCTTCAAGTCAAGCAGAATGAAGAAGGCACTTTTATTTGTCAAACCAAGTACACCAGAAACTTGCTGAAGAAATTTGGAATGCAAGATTGTTCAAGTGCATCCACTCCAATGGCCACTGCAACAAAACTGGATAAGGATACCGGTAAATCAGTAGATATTACTGACTACAGAGGTATGATTGGCTCTCTACTCTATCTAACTGCTAGTAGACCTGATATCATGTATGCTACCTGTCTTTGTGCAAGATTTCAAGCAGATCCAAGAGAACCTCACTTAACAGCTGTGAAAAGAATCTTTAAGTATCTTAAAGGAACAGCTGCTCTGGGATTATGGTATCCTAGAGAATCAGATTTTAAACTAATAGGTTACTCAGATGCAGATTTTGCAGGTTGCAAAATTGACAGGAAAAGCACAAGTGGAAGCTGCCAATTTCTTGGAGGCAGATTGGTTTCTTGGTATAGCAAGAAACAAAAGTCAATTTCCACATCAACTGCAGAAGCAGAGTATATTGCTGCAGGAAGCTGTTGTGCACAGATTCTTTGGATGAAGAATCAGTTACTGGATTATGGGTTAATATATTTCAAAATCCCTATTTACTGTGATAATCAAAGTGCTATTGCTATGACAGGTAATCCAGTTCAACACTCTATGACAAAGCACATCAGCATCAGGTACCACTTCATAAGGGAACATGTGGATGAAGGTACAGTGAAATTGCACTTTGTTCCAACTGATCAACAACTAGCAGATATCTTCACAAAACCACTACGCGAAGCCACTTTTACAAGATTGGTAAATGAACTTGGAATGGTTTCAGGTTCTTTTTCTAAATCTGTCTAGTTTTGTTCTGATACATCAGACTTTATGATCAGTATTTACAGAATGTAATCTCTTTGTTTATTCTGTGCTTAATTGAAATACACGTTTAAGTACTGATTATTGTCTGATATATGTTTCTAAACTCTGATAAGTGATATGTCTGTTCAAGTAACTATTCAATCCTATGAGGAAAACTGTGCTATATACTGACCTAGTAGTCTTCAATAAACAAATGATTCCATGTAAGAAGTAATTATTTCAGTGGAAATCTTATGACACTAGCAAATTCTGATAATTGAGCTTAGTTGAGTTTACTTTGTTTATCTTATTACTAAGTCACAAATTAGAATAATGCTACTCATCTGTTAAGTTCTGATACTAGTAAAACTGCTGAATGTACTAAGTGCTGATAAACCTCACTTATCAAAAGAAAAAGCAAAAAGATCAAAGAATAAAATCAGGTACTCCTTTGAGATCTAGAGTAAAAATGTGGAAGGGACGACCCAAGTGCATTGCTGGTATTAAGTAAATATGCATTAGAAAAGCAAAATATTTTCTTGGTGACTTTTCACACTCTATGATTACTGGAGAAATACTCTGATAATAGCATAAATTCTGATAAACAGTCGTGACTCACTTACACTGAGAAGCCACTGTAAAATAGAATTTCAAAAGATGCATAAAATTAGCACAAAACAGTTGAGGTGGACTCAAGCATGAACTCATTCATCAGTAGGTTTTAGGACAATGACAGCTCTTTAGCAAAATTTTAGTTATGCCTTATTTCTAAGATGTACTGAAGTGAATCAGACTTTACTCTTTGTCTGTTATTTAGCTTAATGCACACACTAATCACTCCATCTGAATGATGAAAATTTCTGTGGAGGTCTATGTTATTTTAGATAAACAGTCATTGTGTCATTATTGCACAAATTCTGAGGACAAGCTCTGGTTGCATATTCTGATGATTAAGTTCTGAAGAGTATAACTCAGAACTTGTATGAGGACTTACTAAGATAGGCATTCCTTTTTCGAGTTAAGAAATTATGTTCTAATGACTGTTAAGTTCTGATATAAGTCTAAGTTCTGATATTACAGTCTAATGTTTTACTTGACTTATCTATGAATAAAATTTGATAACAGTCTCAGTTAATATTTGAATATGTTGAAGTGGAAGATTAATAGTCACTATGGTTAGGGTTAATGGTATTTGTACTTGAACAGTCCACTGTTACTTGTTTCTTGTGCGCTTTAAACCATGTTTCCTCTTTCCAATGAATGTTATTCTTTTTCAAAGTTTAGGGAGACGAGGTAGAATTAATTCTACCTGTCAGCATTAAATACTTTTACGTCTCCTGGCATTCTCTTGCCTATATAAGCAGCCACTTCACATCAGCCTTCCCATCAAATTCTTCTCACACACTTATCTTCATACTTTTTCTTTCAAAAACACAATGGTCAGATACAACATGTTTTTGAACTACCAAAACTTCAATATGGAGCTAAGCTGTACCGACTGGCAGCAGGAATGGCACGTCACGGCCATTCCTGAGGAGATATGGGACTCTGTCCCACAGGAGGTACTGACCCACCTTCTGTTCTTCTATATGGATTACCATCGCCATCTGGAGCGATTGGAGGAGGAAAGACTGGCAGCTCTCCTCCCGCAAGAGCGAATCATCAGACTCGCCATTCTGTTTGTCGAGAGTAGGAAGAAGAAGAAATGATTTAATCTTGTCTTCTTCCTGTTTTTCTTCATCATCAGCTTTGTCAGGCTTCTTAGCTAGGACTAAAGCTGTTGATGTTAGGTTTAGTAGCTTAGGGAAATCTTGTATAAGTACTGATGTAATTTCCATTTCATAAATATATTCTCTTGATATATTAATGAAATTTGTTTTTGCTTCAAGATTTTGTCTCTAAGATATTTGGTAATGCATTGCTAAATCCTGATTGATATTCTGATGACCATATAAATTCTGTTTTAATTTAAGTTCTGATTTTTTTTTATCAGCACTTACTCAATTAATTTATCTTGGTCATTTTTACGTGATTTACTTTCAGAATATTAATGATGCAGTGAAAAATAATTAACTCAGTGGGAACGGTTTCAATTTTGAATTAAAACTATTTCACCTTGATTAATGGAATATCTGGGTAAGTGGAACAGTTTTTCCTTGAAAACAGGCAACTGGGTAAGTAATGATTCCTGTTTTCTCGAGCCCAGTAACTATCCGTTATTACTGCATGTCTGACAGGTGTCCAACGGTAACATTTTTGCTCAGAGTATAAGTACAACAGAGAGAGGATTTCTTTAATCCTTTATTTTCTTCGTATTTTTTCTCTTTACTTACTTTTACTCTCTTTCTTCTCACGTTGGTTTTTCATACAGACATCTTATCAAACACCTAACAGGCACTTTTGAATCTCAATTTTTCACATGGCACCTAAGGATTTAATCATTGATGGAGCTAAGTTTGTTCCAAACAACTATGCTACAATTCTTGATCATGCTGAAGCTCCATCTGAATTGCATTTTGTGCAAGATCTTCTTGCACACAGTGAGATTGGGTATGCATTAACTCAGCCTGAAGTCTTTTCGAGTCAACAAGTTCTGACGTTTTGGCGGACTGGGCACTTTGATGATGGTTGTAAACATGGCACTCCCAGTATTGTTTTTGAAGTGGGTGATTCATCTTATGCAGTCACTCCTGGTACAATACGCAAAGCTCTACATCTCCCAGAAAATTGTAATTTTTCAACTCCAGAGGAATCAGCACTTCAGGAGTTAATGGCTGATTTGGGATATGAAAAGAGTTTGGCAAAGCTTGGGCAGTTAAAAAGGGCTAATATCAGAAGAGAATGGAGTTTCTTCTTTGACTGCATCACCAAAGCTTTTGGGAACAGATGTTCGAATTTTGATGTTATCCCAATTCTGAGTCAGCACATAGGGTATGCTATTATCCATCAAACTCATTTTGATTTTGCAACTGGAATAATTGGTTTTATTGGGGATAGGATGACAGAGGATATAAATATTGTCTATTTTGCTAGATTCTGTCAACTTATATATACTTTTTGTACTGATGAACCTCAATTAGTCAGTTCCTCAACCCCACCTTTTAGAGTTGCAAAACGATATTTTAATGATCTGGTAAATGCTGATACTAAGAAAAAAGTGGTTAGACCATTACAGATTCCTCAGTCTGTAAAACAGATCCTAGTAAATGTTGATCCTGATACTTATAGATCTGTTTACTCTGATGTCCAACCAACCACAAACACCCAAAAACCATCATCCTCAGCACCTACCACTCATACTACTCAACCTACCCTCAGGACTTATCTCAAATCCTATCTCTCTACTTCACAGACTATTCAACCCTCATCCTCCAAGACAAAGAGGACAAAAACTATTCCTCAAACACCTCAAAAGAGGAGGAGGACTGTACTGAGAGATGAATCTGATACTGAGGAACAGGTTCCTTCTTCAGAACCTATTGTAGGTGAAACTGAGAAAGTGACTTCTCAGAAGGATTATGGAATTGGGGGATCTAGGCTTCTCAAACGGCTTAGAAGAATGACAGTTCTTGAAACTCCCAAGGAATCCAAATCAACAAAGAGATACAAGAAACAGAGGGCAAAAAGGCCAGTTTCAGATGATGAAGAGGAAGCAGCTAAGGAAGGGGATCAGGAATCTCTGATCTCACAAGACAAAGAATTTGCTCCAGTCACTTCTTCTCCATCAACTCCATCTTAGGAAGCTGTTTCTGAAAAGGCTAACACACCTTCTGTGTCTTCTGTTGATCCAGGCACAAGTGCTGATATTGATCTTGAAAACTTGGTTGTGCCTGCAGTACTTCTCTTAGAAGCTCCAACAGCATATATTCCTTCCACAACACCTGTTACTGATGCTGTTCAAACTCCAGAGTTATCAACAACACCTTCTCTGTATCAAGATGCTGATGATCAGAATTTAGGTGAGCATCAGGATATGGCTGTTGATCAGAACTTAGAACAAGATCAACAATTAGAGGATGTTGAAGCCTCCATTACTACTCACACTGTAGTCTTATCAGCAGATACTGATTCTTTAAGTTCTGATGCTGCAAATACTGGAGATACTGGTGATGCTGCTCCAACTGTAGATGCTGATGAAGCAGGTCCTTCAGGACTTACTCCTCAACAGACTCTTCCTAAGTCTGAACTGGTTAAGAAGTTAGTTACCGAAGAAGCACCAGTACCTTGGAGTGAAACTCCTGCAGGTCAGGAGTGGACTAAGGAATGGAACTCAGTTTCATGTGTTCCAACTGACAAGCATCTTGCTGAGCACTTGACTAAAGCTGATGAAATGTTAAATTTTGATGATTTTAAAACCCAGCTTAGAGTCACTGCATTGAGTACTAAACATTTACAAGGTCTTCATTCAACTACTCATGCAGAGTTACACAAGATTCAGGAGAACTTTATCAAATAGGAACAAGTTTGGAAAATTGATAAGAAAAAGTTCTTCCAACCTACCATTGACAGGATTGCTTATATTGAGAAGACTCAAGATCATCAACAAGCTCAGATTGATGAAATTCTGAAAAATCAAGCTTCTCAGCAATCACAACTAACTGAAATCCAATCCTCAGTGGAATTGCTTATCTCTCTTCTACTACCTGCTGATGCCAAAAAGGGGGAGAAAGTGATTAAGTCCAAATGCAAGACTGACAAGACACTGACAGGAAATGATAATGAAAAAGATGATCAAGGAAGCTCTGGAATGGGTAGAGGTCATAGTCAAGGTAGAGGATTCACATCAAGACAAGCTAGTCACAGGACAAGTTCTGATACTGGGAAAAGAATAAATTCTGCTGCTGGTAAAATGATAAGTTCTGATGAACTTTTAGATCTTGATGAGGAAATGTCAAGACAATTATTTCTTCAGGAAAATCCAGGAATGGACTTGGAAAGTTTAAAGGAAGAAGAAGCCAGACTTAAATCAGAGAAAGTCACATCTAAATCTGAAGCTTCTGGTAAAAAGCCACTTCCAAAACTCAAAGGCATTGTGATCAAAGAAAGGACACATACTAAAGCAACATTGGCTAGATCACAACCACAGATAGATCCAAGATCCAAGGGTAAAGAAAAGGTTGATGAACCTATCAAGGTTTATGTACCTCCTGAGGATGAAGAAATTACTAATGAAAAGGATGATCTTGCTCTGACTTCAAGAAAAGTTCTTAAAACAACCTCTGACATGGCTCAAGTTGTTCAGAGTCAAGAAATTGTAAGTTCTGATATTCAGAAGAAGCAAGTAACCTCTGACATAGCTCAAGTTAACTTGATATCAGAAGATAGATCAAAGACACTCCTACCAGGATTCACTAAAGCAAAACAGACTCAATCTTTGAAGACTACTGCAAGTGGTTTTGAAGCAAGAGTAGTTACTGGAAAGGAAGCAAGAGATAAAACTGGATTGGGAAGTGCTGATGAAAGAAGAGTACACAACACTACCAATGATCCAACTTCCTTGAGTGAACTAGGTATTGGAGCAACTCCTGAGAGATTGAATCAACTGGAATCTGTACAGATGGTTTACCATACCTACTTGAAAGAATACATCATGTTATATTTCATGACAGATGGTAGGGTTTATCATATAAGACAAAATGCCATTCCATTGAAGTATTTTGAAGAACTGGAGCATGTACTTTTCTTACTTCAAGTGGATGACTAAAAAACAGGGACTGCTGCAAACTACTTAAAAGAACAGATCAGAGACAGAAAAGGCTTTATTCTGTTAAGTCTGACAGCACATATGTTCCAAAGTACAGAGATCATAATGGTGATATTGTTGATATGAAGCCTAATACTGCACAGATCAGAACATATCTTGGTATTAAGGGACTTGAATTCAATCTGGAGTCTGACAAAGCATATGTCATAAGACTAGATCAGGAGTTGAGAAAAGCAAAGATCAATGATCTCAGAGCTGCAATCTTTCAAACTGGTGAAGATACTGCAGAGCTTAAAGATGCCAAAAGGAGAATGATTGATGAACTCAGATATGCTGAGAAATGTTTGTTGAAGAACTATCTCAAAACAACTCCTGACATCAGAGAGATCAGATGATGAAGCCAAGTCGAAGATCTACAACTGCTTAAATTCTGATATTTGTACAGACTGAAGTTGTTATCAGAAGTTGAATATTGGTAAAGCTTTAAGGACTGTAAGTTGTAGTTATCTAGTCTAATTCTCATGCATTTGTACTTAATGTTTTTGACATCATCAAATATCTGTTAAACTTGTATATTATGCTAATTTACAAGTTGGGGGAGATTGTTAGATATATTTGATAATGTCATGACTAATATAATTTATGTTTAGATTTTAGATCTTACTTAACAGGACAAATCAGTACTTAACTGTTGATCAGTACTTATACTGGAAGTCAGGACTTAAGGATATCAGTACTTATATTATCAGGAGATAATCATCAGAAGTTAGATATCAGAACTTAAGTGTTGAAGGATGATCAGAGAAGGACAGTAGCTGATTAAAGGAAAGAAGATCGAGATAAACATAAGAAGAGATATGCATGAAGAAGGAATTCCGTGAAGAATGGGAATACTTGGAAGAAAAGATATCTGATTAATATATTTTAGGAAGCAGAATTATATTCCATATCAATTAGCGATTATCTTGTAACTGTGTAGTATATAAACACAGACATAGGGTTTACACTATAAGTGTTATCATATATTCGAGAAGATTATTCATTGTAACCCTAGCAGCTCTCGTGATATTTTTTCATCACTGAGAGGTAACAGTTCCATACTGTAACAGAGTTTATTGTTTCAATAAAGTTTGTTTTCTGTTACTTAATATATTAAAGTTCGATTTGATTGTATTATACACTGTATTCACCCCCTCTACAGTGTGTGTGACCTAACAGTTTATGTGCTAAAAACCCTTCAATGGCATCAGAGCTACTTGAGAAAAGTTTTTAATTCGTTTATGTGTTTAACTGTTTTCGATATATGAGCATGTATGTGATTCGCCATGATTTGATGTTGATATAATAGGCTTATATATGTATGGTTTTGAATATATGATATTCATGTGAGTTGTATAATCATAAGATGATTATGTAATCTGTATATATACTGATATATACATGATTTATGTTTGTTCTAATTATGAGAATCATATTAGATACGGATTCTGAATTGGCTGCTGCAGATTTGCTGAAATCTGGATCTGGTGTCCGATTTACGCAAACGAATGCCCTATTCCATAGGTAAACAAGCGTCTGAATAAAACTGATAGCTATAGCTATCAACGACTCGTCTGTAAGGCGTTTGACGTCGTTTACTGCCCGTAAACAGTGATTATTGTTTTTCTGATTTGATTCTGATTTTTCTGTTTTTTGTCATATTTTCTTTTTATGATTAGATCATGGATAATATGATATGTTAAGATCATATTATGTGTTTTAACATGCTTTTATGTGTTGTATGAGCATGATGGATGGTGATGGCCTTTCGACCTTAGTGTAATGGTTTTGGTTTTGGTTTTAAATACGACTTGCATGTCGTCAATCTTTGTAATCATAAATCTCGAATGTAACTCGAGTTATTCTTGTAATTTCATTAGATTAGTTTTACTTTCAATCATGTAATGTAATTGAAGACTCAAGAAGGCTATCCAATGGAGGTGATACAAAGAAGAAGACGAGGCATACAAGAAGACTTATGTGATAAGTAGTTGTATTTATTTCCATCACCATATTAGATTGACCTTGATCTTTATCATGAGCTTGATAAAGATCACATAGGATGGGGCCATACCCAAACATATTTACTTTATTGCACTTTACATTTACTTGTTTATTTAATTTTATATATGAGATATATGCCTATGTTTACCATGCGATGATAGAATTAGGTGAACTTAAATCAATATAAGCCGTGCTCTAGAAAATCTAGAATAGGAATCGTTTCTTGCCTTAAACAATAAATATTATGAATACAATCATGAGATTCTTGTGTTTATGAAACACATAATTGAATATGAATTTTCAATATTGAGAGAAAGGATGATTCTGTCAATAACAAATTTCTATCTGTAATAAAGGGTTATTAAGTGACGCCTCTTGACAATTCTCCACCCGATCTGGGAATCATCTGATTATTGATTATTGATTTGAAATATTTAATTTAAAAGGAAGAATCCCTTTATAATATTATTATGATTGTAACGTAATATAATCCCTCTAAAATTAAATAATATCAAGTAGTAATTGGCCAATGACACAACGAGCTTGTGTCGGTCATAGCCTTCCAACATGGTAGAAAGTGGTTCTTATTTTTAAATCATTGTCGTTTCGTGCTACAGCCGAGGGCTTTGATTTCGAAATAAGAAATATTTGTCTATTACATAGAGATGTGTATATTAAATTAGAATCTAAAGGTCGGTACGTGCCACAGCCGTGGGTCGTTAGAGACTGATTCAATTGTACGAAATATTGGGTTAGACTTGACTTAGAATATTGAGTTTGTCGTGCCACAGCCGTGACTCAATTATTCAAGAGGCTAAAGTTATATTAAGGAATAACATAAGATGTAATTGACAAGAGTTGTCTGCCTATTGAATATCACATGACGTTTCGTGCCACAGCCGAGGTTGTGTGATGGAATGTAGGATCCCTATTCCCACTAGCATTATGAATGCTTAATTTTCACTTTGGGGGTTGAATAAATTAGATAAACTAGTGGGAGACACTTATGAATAAAGACCCGATTCATATAGTGTTTTGAAATGAAATTGAATATTTGCTAAGTGTTGTTATGTGTTTATCATTTACAGATTTACTATATTCGTCATGTCTTCTGCACTATCACTCCGAAGCATACTAGATGCTCACAAGTTGACTGATCCTAATTTAGCTGTTTGTTTTCACTGTAACAAGTTGGGGCACTAGAAGAGGAACTGCAAGGTTTACCTTGCAGAATTGAAGAAGAAGAAGGGTAGTAAGACTACCGCTTCTGATTCAGGCATGTTCATGATCGAAGTTAATATGTCACTAGGTCAAATTTCTACTTGGGTATTAGATACCGCCTGTGGTTCTCATATTTGCAATTCATTGCAAGGACTAAAGGGAAGTAGGACTCTTGAAAAAGATGAGGTGATTCTACGTATGGGCAATGGAGCAAGGGTTGCGGCCATATCTGTAGGATCATTTAGTTTACATATGCCTACGGGCAAGACTATTATTCTGAATAATTGTTATTACGTTCCCTCTATTTTGAGGAATATTGTTTCTATCCCTATGTTGGATTTGGATGGTTTTTCATTTATTATTAAGAATAATGAATATTCTATCCTTAGAGATAATGTTCTTTATGAACGTGGTATTATAAATAATGGTATGTGTGTATGTGACGTAGAGCATGATTTACTTCAGATTACACAAACTAATAAAATAAAACGAGATGATGAAAATCTGACCTATTTATGGCACTGTAGGCTAGGTCATATTAGTGAAAATAGACTGCGGACATTGCATAAGGAAGGGTTACTTGACCCCTTTAATTTTGAATCATATCCTACATGCGAGTCTTGTCTATTGGGTAAAATGACCAAATCTCCATTTAGTGGACATGGAGAGAGGGCTGCAGATTTGCGAGGATTGGTACACACAGATGTATGTGGACCAATGTCTACGCAAGCCATGGGTGGATTTTCGTACTTTATTACTTTCATAGATGATAGATCAAGATTCGGATATGTGTATTTGATGTAACACAAGTCTGAAGCCTTTGAAAAGTTTAAAGAATATAAACATGAAGTGGAGAAACAAACCAAACACAGTATTATAACTCTTCGATCAGATCGAGGTGGTGAATACTTGAATGGAGAGTTTCTAGATTATCTCAAAGAAAATAGTATAGTCTCCCAGTGGACTCCTCCATATACTCCACAGTTGAATGGGGTATCTGAAAGGAGAAATCGAACTTTGTTAGACATGGTTCGGTCCATGATGAGCTATGCAAATTTTCCAGTATTCCTATGGGGTTATGCATTGGAAACCTCAGCATATTTACTGAATATGGTTCCTTCCAAATTTGTTCCTCAAACACCATATGAGATATGGAAAGAAAGGAAACCGAGTCTTAAACACGTTAAGATTTGGGGATGTCCAGCTTATGTCAAGAAAGTTGACTCAGATAAGCTGGAATCTCGATCCGTAAAATGTAATTTTGTGGGATATCCTAAAGAGACTTTAGGGTATTACTTTTACACCGATCATCGGGTGTTTGTCTTCAGACATGCTACCTTCTTGGAAAAGGAGTTTATCCTTGAAGGAAATAGTGGGAGAAAAATTGAACTTGATGAAGTTCAAGAAGCACAAACTACTACGGATCAAGTGGAAACACCTGTTCAGACTGAACAACCTTCTGTAGAACAACCCATTCGTAGGACCAGGAGAGTGTCTCACCAACCTGAGAGGTATTATGGCCTTGTCATTGAGAATGGCAATGAGTTGTCAATCATTGATGATGACGACCCCGTGACCTATAATGAGGCTATGAGTAGTGTTGACTCAGAGAAATGGCATAGTGTCATGAAATCCGAAATGGAATCTATGTATACCAACCAAGTATGGACTCTGGTTGAGGCGCCTGAAGGTGTTAAGCCTATTGGGTGCAAGTGGGTATACAAGAGAAAGATTGGAGCAGATGGCCAGGTGGAGACCAATAAGGCCAGGCTCATGGCAAAATGATTCAAACAAAGGCAAGGGATTGACTTTGATGAAACTTTTTCGCCTGTAGCCCTGTTAAAATCAATTCGGATTTTGCTTGCGATTGCTGCTTAATACGACTATGAGATCTGGCAAATGGACGTGAAAACGGCCTTCCTCAATGGGGAACTTGAGGAGGAAGTGTATATGACACAGCTAGAGGGTTTTCTTTCCAAGGGAAATGAACACCTAGTGTGTAAGCTGCTGTGAACCATATATGGTTTAAGGCAAGCTTCTCGTAGATGGAACATCTGTTTTGATGAGACAATCAAAGAGTTTGGTTTTATAAAAAACATAGATGAACCATGTGTCTACAAGAAGGTTAGTGGGAGCGTGGTAACATTTCTTGTCTTGTATGTGGATGACATACTTCTTATAGGAAATGATATACCGATGCTACAATCAGTCAAAGTATGGCTATCAAAGAACTTCACCATGAAGAACTTGGGAGAAGCATCCTACATTCTCAGTATGAAGATCTATAGAGATAGATCTAGAAGAATGATAGTCTTACCCAGGGTACATACATCCAGAAAGTGCTTAAAAGGTTTAGCATGGAAAACTCCACAAGAGGTCTCATACCGATGAGCCATGAAGTGTCCCTTTCCGAAAAAATGTCTCCTAAGACACCTGAGGAAAGAGAGCGTATGAGTAAGATTCCTTATGCTTCAGCAATAGGATCTATCATGTACGCGATGTTGTGTACAAGGCCTGATGTTGCTTATTCAATTAGTGTGACGAGCAGATATCAGTCCAATCCAGGTGAAGACCACTGGAAAGCAGTGAAAAACATCCTTAAGTACTTACGAAGGACTCAGGTCATTTTTCTTATTTTTGGTGGTGAATCTGAGTTGAAAATAAAGGGTTATACTGACTCTAGTTTTCAATCAGAAAGTGATAGCAAATCCATGTCAGGGTACGTGTTTACTCTGAATGGTGGTGTGATTAGTTGGAAGAGTTCCAAACAGTCTACAACGGCTGACTCCTCAGCGAAAGCAGAATATATAGCTGCAAGTGAGGCTGCAAAAGAAGCCGTTTGGATGAGGAAATTTGTTTCTGAGTTGGGAGTTGTTCCTAGCGTTGAAGAGTCTATTGTGTTGTATTGTGATAACAACGCAGCAATAGCACAAGCCAAGGAACCTAGGTCTCATAAAAATTCCAAACATGTCCTGCGGCGCTTTCATCTGATTAGGGAGATTGTTGAAAGAGGAGATGTCAACGTCGAGAGAGTTGACATACATAACAACGTAGCAGACCCACTCACAAAGCCACTTTCTCAAAGTCACTTTGATCATCATAAAGACAAGATAGGTATTAGATACCAGAGTGATTGGATTTAATACAAGTGGGAGATTGAAAGAGATATGTCCTAAGTCCAATCATGTATGAGGATTTAGGAATAACTTTTATGTAATCTGTTTTGATTTCATTGATATTAATAAAAGACTTGTTTTGTTTTTTATTGCGGGCTCTATCTATTTAAATGTTTAAATAAGATATACCACAGTTTAGAGTAAAGCTTTTTATGGATTGTGATGAGATCATAATAATGAGACCTAAAAGATGATAACTCTAAACTTAAATAGTTCTTGGTCGTAGGATTACTAACCGGTAATTAATAATCCGCAAAGATCGGTACATACTATGCTTGCTTCATTATGAAGGATATCTGTTCTCATAGAAATTTGTGTGGTGACACTATAGCTAGTATGTAGGTGCTTATTATAGAATAAGTTCACTGAACATGACTCACACAGCTGAACAACTGATGGAGTTCACTCACGTGTCAGCAGTTGTTCACATAGTGATAGTTGTACAAGTATCCTTAGACTTGAGGTCATCATAGTCATCTTATGTACACTGAACTATGCTTTGGTTTAGTTCTTAGTCTCAAGAGACAATTATAAGGGCTCTACTGGGTATAATAATTTGTACACGAAGATAGTGTATGATCAATAAAGGATCTACCCCTTCCAGTGTAGGAAGAGAATGTTCAATGCTGATCCACTTATTTTAGTTCAGGAATCTCTTGCCAGAGTGAATGAAATTAGAAAGGAGTTTCTAATTTACATTAAATAGAACTAAGCATAGTGAATGGGAAAGCAAGTGAATAAATAAGATAGGCTTGACACAAGTTTCATGCCTTGTATTTAATCGTGACATTGTAGGGTAGAAGGAATTAATTGTACGGTAACTACTCACTGAATAGGTTCTTGGTATTCTAAGCAGTGAATTCGTATTATCCAGATAATCGCGATATGCTGAGAAGTATCCCTCACGATGTAGAATAAATATGATTAATTAATTAATCATATTTAATGAATTAGAGAATTTATATAAATAATGATAAAATAGTTTTATTATTATTTATTTCTACTACCAGCTTAATATTGAACCTACAGGGTCACACCATAAAAGAGAATGATTTAATGGTGGATGAATTAATTAATAATGGCTGATAATTTTTTATTTATGAAATAAATAATTAATTGGCAAATTTAATAATTGATTAAATGAGATTTAATTGATTATAAATTAATTAAGAAAAGGTTCTTAATATTATTAATTAAGAATTTAATTTTTGGAAATTAAATCAAGAGAGAGAATTATTTCTAAAGTGTTTAGAAAAAGGATTAATAATTAAAAGGTGTTTTAATTATTAATGAGAATAATAAAGGGTTAATAATAATAATATTTTATGGGAAAATTTTCAGCTGAAAGTTTTGCCTATAAATATACTATTATAGACCCTATTTTTGCCTCAACCAAAAAGATTTACAAAACCCTAATTCTCTTCATCTCCTCCTCCTTCATTACATCGTTTTCTTGGTGGATACCGGTGGAGTGTTTCACACTTGAGGAGCAACTGCTAAGGATCTCCGTTCATCATTTTTGGATCGCCATTAAAGACCTCCATCTTTTCATTAACGTAAAGCTTCTTAAGGTAAACATACTGAACTACGAATTAAATATTAATTTTCGCATGGATCCTGCGGAGGGTTTCGGTTTTTTTAAGATTTAAATTTACGTTTTCGCTGCGTTTATGTGCTAAAAACCCTTCAGAAGGTACTTTCATAAATCAATCCAGGTACACCAGAAATTTACTCAAGAAATTTGGAATACAAGACTGTTCAACTGCATCCACTCCCATGGCCACTGCAACCAAGTTAGATAAAGATACTGGATCATTAGTAGATATTACTAACTATAGAGGTATGATTCGCTCTTTACTCTATTTAACTGCAAGTAGACCTGATATCATGTATGCTACCTGTCTTTGTGCAAGATTTTAGGCTGATCCAAGAGAACCTCATCTAATAGCTGTAAAAAGAATTTTCAAGTACCTCAAAGGTATAGCTGATCTAGGATTGTGGTGTCCTAGAGAATCAGATTTTAAGCTAATAGGTTACTCAGATGCAGATTTTGCAAGATGCAAAATAGACAGGAAAAACACTAGTGGAAGCTGCCAATTTCTTGGAGGCAAATTGGTTTCTTGGTTTAGCAAGAAACAGAAATCAATTTCCACATCAACTGCAGAAGTAGAATATATTGTTGTAGGAAGCTATTGTGCACAGATTCTTTGGATGAAGAATCAGTTACTGGACTATGAGTTAGAATTTTCTAAAATACCCATTTACTGTGATAATCAAAGTGCTATTGCTATGACAGGTAATCCAGTTCAACACTCAATGACAAAGCACATCAGCATTAGGTACCATTTCATAAGGGAACATGTGATGGAAGGTACAGTGGAATTGCATTTTGTTCCAACAGATCAACAACTAGCAGATATCTTCACCAAACCACTATGTGAAGCTACTTTTACAAGACTGGTAAATAAACTTGGAATGGTTTCAGGTTCTTTCTCAAAATCTGCGTAGTTTTTGTTCTCATGCATCATACTTTATGATCAATGTTTACAGATTGTCTTATCTTCATGTAATCTGTGCTTAAACTGTAATATATTAAATACTGATTGTTATCTGATGTGATTCTATATACTCTGATAGTGTTTTGAATGTTATGTGACTATTCAATCCAATGAGGATTACTGTGCTAGATGCTGACCTAGTAGTCTTTGACCAACTAGAAATCCCATGTTTGAATTAGTTATTTATGTGGAAAATAATTACATAGGCAAATTCTGATTTTGAGCTTAGTCAAATTTACTTAATGTATCTTATTACTAAGTCACAAACTAGATTTTTGCTTCTTATCTGTCAAATTCTGATGTCAGTAAATCTTAAGGATGAACTACATGCTTGATAAGCCTCACTTATCTGAAGAAAAGAAAAGAAAAGAAATTGAAGTCAGGTACTCCTCTGAGATCTAGAGTAAATATGTGAAAGGGAAGACCCAAGTGTATTGTTGGTATTAAGTTATATGTAAGTTATATGCATTAGAAAAGCAAATAAATTTTTCTTGGTGACTTTTCACATTCTCTGATTACTGGAGAAATACTCTGATAATACCATAAATTCTGATAGCAGTTGTGACTCACTTACACTGAGAAGCCACTGTAAAAAGAATGTCAAAAGATGCATAAAATGAGCACAAACAGTTGAGGTGGACTCTTGCATAAAATTATTCTATAGTAGACTTCAAAATTAAAGACAGATTTTAAGCACTTTTCTTAGTTATGCCTTATTTCTAAGATATACTGAAGTTTATCAGACTTTAATCTTTACCTGATCATTAGTAAATGCACACACTCTCACTCCATATGAATGATAAAAATTACTGTGGTGATCAAGTTGTTTTTGACAAACAGTTAAGTATTATTTGCATAAATTCTGAGGACAAGTTCTGATGAAAGTTCTGATGATTAAACTCTGAAGAAACAAGTCAGTATTTGTATGAAGAATCACAGAAACAGACATTCACTTTTTGAGTACAGAATCATATTCTGATGACCGTTAAATTATGATAATAGTCAAGTTCTGATGCAAATCCTGATGGAAACTCTGATGCTTACCTGACATTATTTATTTACTTGACTTATTTATGGTTTTACTGTAACGGTCATATTTTATCAGAAAATAATTAAGTGAGATAAAAACAGTCATAATCATTTGGTTAGTTGGAAACGTATTTGCCTTGACAACTGCATGTGCACAATAATTACTGCTTATTTCTCGTGCCCACTAACTACTGCTTTAACTATTTACTGGCTGACAGGTTTAAAGTGTCTGTTTTATTTCCAAAAAGAGCTGTTGAGTGGAGAGAGTATATATATGGGAGTTAAAAGATTTTACAATCTTTTACCTACTTTTCTTATTCTCTAATCTCTTTTATTCTCTCTCTCTCTCTAATATTCTCTGAAGCCATTTTTCTTACAGGCATTTTATCAAACACCTTGCAAACAAACATTTTCTCACTTATTTCTTTACAGAAATGGCACCCAAAGATCTAATCTATGATGGAGCCAAGTTTGTTCCTAATAATTACATGGATATTCTTACTATGGACGAGGTTCCTTTAGAACTTCATTTCGTCCAAGACTTTCTTGCTCGAAGTGAAATAGGCTATGCACTGACCCAACCTCAGGCTCTCTCAGGGAAGCAAATTCTGGAGTTTTGGAGGTCAGGAGTATATGATGATGGTGGTGCAAATGGGTCCCCAAGCATCATATTTACAACAGGGGATGATGAGCATGTGGTGACTTTGTCAACTATTTGACAAGCACTACATTTTCCAGAAGACTGCACTTTCAGTTCATCAGTTGAGGAGCCGGCCCTTCAGCAAATGATGGCAAATCTGGACTATGAAAAGTCTTTGGCTAAGCTGGGACAACTGAAGAGACCCCACATCAGGAGGGAGTGGAGTTTTTTCTTTGAATGCATTACAAAAGCTTTTGCCAACAAGTGCTCCAACTTTGATGCTATACCCATAATGAGTCAGCAAATCGGGTATGCTCTCTTGAATCAAACACATTTTGATTATGCAAGTGTTGTTTTAGGTTTCATAGGTGATAGGATGATAGAAGGTAGAAACACAATTTATTTTGCTAGATTTTGTCAGCTTATATACAGTTTCTATTGTTCTGATGCACCTCAGAATTTTAGTGAGACAATTGAACCCTTTAAACTTGCAAAAAGGGCTTTCACTGACTTATTATCTACTGATAATAAGAAGACTGTACTAAGACCCCTCCAAATTCCTCAATCAGTCAAACAGGTCTTAGTAAACTCTGATCCAAACACCTATGCTGCCATATATGTGACGACCTCAACCCCAGGGTCAGGAGTTGACATCACCAACAACAATAATAACAATTATAATTCAATCTAAAACATAACTACGACCCCTTTACCAAGACCTTTTCCAGGTTTAAGTATAATTTAGGTTACAACTAACACGAACCAACTTACTGCAATCGCCTGACACAGCTAACCTAACACAGCAACTCAACAGACCACCCTTGGTCCAACATAACCATCTCAGAAGAGTCCGACATAAAGGGAACTGGAACTCTGCCCGACGATCACAGAAGAATCTCCTAGGCATCTGTAATACATATAAAATATTCTGCAAGGGTGAGCAATTGCTTGCTCAGCAGCACCACTATATGAATAACAAGTAAAACAGTTTAAAGTAAAGCAGTTATAGGAACAGAATTCATAACTTGCCAGAAACATGTAAATCGGGTATAAACTGGATATCAAAACTAGCATGCTTGGCAAAATAATATCATCTGTAGTGTGCTGTATAAAAATACCAGAGTTAAATTTAAGCATGCTATTTCCTTTCCAAAATCACTGTCCAGTTCTTGACCCATAAACCACATGTCCCATTACGGGGACTACAAACCATTTGTTCCGTTTCGGGAACCATTAAACCTTTATCAGATATATAAAAGAGGATGAATTCTAGGGACAGCTGATCAGTCTATCCCACCACAAATTTCGTTCCGGAACTCAGAGACTAGCTAGGTCTCTGTCATGCTGGACTAAGCGGCCTACCAGTGCGCGCATCCGACTTAGCCTCTTACACAACCATGCTGGGCCATTACCTAATAACGGACCTCTTACGCCAACTGACCATCTAATATCTGATTTTTTTTATACAGTTTCCAAAACCATTTACGCCTATCTCCTTTTTAAACAATTACAGCACATATTCTAAAAATCCCTTTTTAATTTTTAATCAGAATCTAGAGATAGGCATTTTCAGAAGTTACTTTTCCCCAAAACCTCGTTCAGTAAAACATATTTAAATACGGGGAATACGTAACTTAAAATGTTATGTTCCAGTACGTAATTTAAATCAACAATTATTCATATATACTGAACTGTAAAACATTAGTTCAGGGGTACTTGCCTTGCAGAGCTTACGACTATCTCTGATTGACCTTGAATCGATTCGGGACACTTGGCTTTATCGCTTTACTATTTGACTATCCTGTATCCGACTTCAACGCTCAGGTCCTTCGCTTAGGAACCTCGTTGCGCTTGTCGATTGATCACTAGGCTATCTTAGTTTGATACCAACTCTTGAGTCCTTCGACTAGAACCTACAGAGCCGAAATACCCTACGTTAGACGTCTAGGTATGCTTGACATATCCTCGATACCAATTCTACCCAACGATATCCAAACCCGACTCGTAATTACACATATTATAATAACACACACAACAATTAGGGTTCAATATATCCACAACTCAGTTCAATAACCTTTGTCAGAAAATACGTATATCCGATATTTGTAAAGTAGGGTTGTTCACTGGTTATAAAATGTTTTATCACAACACACCAATACATTTCGTAAAGTATTTATAATTATATATAATTTTATACGTACATATATATTCGACTAGTAATTCCGATAATCACAAGATATGTTCCCGTACTTTTGAATTTAATTTCCAAAAATTCGGTAGCACCTCCTCTATTTATCAGCCTACTCGTCAAACAATTCGACGTCAAATCACAATCACAACCAATCAAACACACAATCCAAAATATCACAAATTCCAACCGCCGACTTATATCAACTAATTATTATTCGTATTTTATATTTCTAACTCGTAGGACTCAGAAATGATTCATCATCGCCCACCGTCCGCTCGTAAAAAGTCATCGCGGACGGCGATAAAATTTCGCGGGTACCCGATTAACTCTCGGGTTTCCAACGCGAAATTCTACCGATTAATAAAATTTATGCACCAAATTTATTTGTACCTCATGAATATTAATCAGATACAATCTGCAAAATAAAATAAAAAAAATGAATTCAGAATTAAATGAGATAAACTAGTAACAGCAACCATCGCACAACACAATCAGCAAAACTGAATGGGGAGACAACGCACACGTGCCGCCCCAAAACAGGGTCGCCTCGCCGGAAATTAGTCCGGCGGCAACCGGACGGAATCAATAGAAAGCCTCACAGAGATATATATATAGACATGTATATATATATACATACCAACGATAACAGCCAATTACCATAGCCACGCCGGGAACCGACGAACAGCAAGAACGGGAAGAAAAGAAACGGGGTGAGGGAGAGAAACAGAAGGGGAAGACTAGAGAGACGAGGGAGATATGTTGTTGTTCAGTTTTTGTTTTTTTTGTTTTTTTGTTTTTTTTGTTTTTTTTTTGTTATTTTTTCTCTACGAATACAACGCTGCCACGAGTCCCAAATGCTGTAGAAATACAACACATATTAGTCACTAACATAACAATCAAAACGTGTCGTGCCCCTGACTGTACCGCCTTTTGAATTTAATCGATATAATATGCGAGTGGAAATGATCGAAAAAAATACCAAATTAATCATAAAATATCCCAAATAATTCAAAGTTATTAAAATAAATGTTTCATAATATTTAAAGTATTTTTGAAACGCAACTCGTACCCGCATTTCACAATTAACGAACCGAGCTGCACTTAAAACAAATCCAGAAAATCACCAAAATAGTCTTCAAATGTTACAAATATCCCGAATTTTATAAAAACGTATATTTCGAAATTTTAAAACAATTTTTGAAGTGCACTTTATACCCGCTTTTAACAATTAAACGAAACAACGTGCCGGTGAAATTAATCCCGAAAATTTCCAAAATAATTTTAAAATTCCCGAAATATTCCCGCCTTAAATAAATATGAGTTTCATAATTTTTGAAAAATTCAGGAATTAAATACAGATTTTACGACTAAATGCAATCAGAATATCATACAGGGCTAAATAATTGATGAAATATTGATTTCCAAATTTTATAAAATCCCAAAAATAAATATTGAAATTATAAAGTCATAAAAACAATTTTAGAGATAATCCACATATTTACACAAATAAACTTGTATTAAATCCACTTTTAAAAGTGGGAACAAGTCAATACAAGTCCATAATTAATTATACAAACCTCCCTGAACACCATAATTCACGCACATAGATAAAAGTAAAACAACACATAGCTGACAGAACCTGTACACATATATTATTCATTTAATAATTCCACAATTACACTTTAATTAAATATAAAAATATACGCGTCGTTATATCCTTCCCCCCTAAAAAGATTCTGTCCTTAGAATCTGACTTAACTAAATAAGTGAGGATATTTGTCTAGCAATCTCGACTCTACTTCCAGGTAAACTCTTTGACTCAAGGATTTATTCAAGGAATACTTACTATAGACATAAATTCATTACTAAGGACTCGCTCTCAACGATATAGGATTTGGATCGATTATTTCGCGCAGAATAAATTTGAATGAGAGCCCGCTGGCTCCTAATCAACGACTTAGTTCGAATCAGATACCTATTGCTTCAACATTGACACATATATCATATTATATATATATATATATATGGCAGCTGCGGTGATAACACCAACTCCTAGACACCTTTACCTATATTTCTTTATACCTTGTACAGTTCAACTCATTTAGGACTCTACTTGTCCCTTCTATTCAATTTAACCAATCTCTTTCAAGGTAAAACTTTTTCCTACATCATTACACTTTTGAGATGCTGAAATAATTCAGGATTTCACAATATCTCTACTCCTACTTTCTCACAATTTTATTCAAATACCACCCTGTTAGCTTATCCAAGGGTACCTTTCATTAATTGGGGGGAAACGTGCAGACTTCGTCGACTTATCAACAATTGCCCAAAAGTTCTTTGTCGTGTCTTGGTACGCCCGAATGCTTCCAGGTACTTAAATCTTCAATTTTAACTTCTTCCATTCTCCCGCTAACTCTTCAATAATCTTAATAATATTCAATTTTCTTTTCTACTCAAGACATCTATCTCTGAATGGACCCTTCTTGGTGGGTAATCACTTAAACAACCATGGTTCATAATCAATTTTGATCAAATTCTCATAATTTTGAAGCTTAGTATATAATTGCTACTTTTTAACCTTTCGCATACATTTCTTTAGGTTTTCAACTTGGCCTTCCTTAGCCCTTAGATGGGCGAGGATGTTATCAATAAATCAATGGGCTCTTCCAAGTACTCCTTATACACCACGTTCTTTAAATCTTTATAGACGACTCATATACTTGTCACTCCACATGATATCACCCACCTTACAATGCTCATAAGTCATCCTAATCGCAATCCTTGATATGCCCTCATGCTGTATCTTAAGTCAATCCTGTAAAAATCACACACTCCGTAAATTAGGTCACATAAGTAACCAATCCTTTACAGAGGTTACCTATTCTTATTTATCATTTCGTTAAATTCCCAATAATCAGTACACAATCTTATAATTTTCATTCCTCTTTCCAGCAACATTACTGTTGCATCTCAGGGTCTCTATCTAGTATACTCACTTCCCTTCCAATCACTTTCACAATCATCGCACTAATTATTTCGTTCCATTGACCTCTAGAGACTCTAGGGCATTTATTTATTACCCCAACTTTCTCTTCTTCATATCTTTACACATGGTGGATCTACCTTGTATTCTTAGCTTATTACTCCTTCCCCATCATAATTGGAAGAACTTATTATGTTGCTTTTGTATTCAGCAACTTACCTTACTATTGGCTTCTGTACACTTTACACTTCGCTTCTTCTAAAGCCACTCCTTACCTTACTACAGGACAACCAACTCGATCCAAAAATCGTATCGAACTCTTCTAGCTTGAAGGGTGTCAGATCAACTGCAACTATGTCCAACTTCTAAATACTCGATCTCTTGGTCTTTTTAGAAGTTCTGCCTCTAGATGTGCTAGATGTTGGCCCTTGGGATATAGTATCTTTGTCACACCCCCAACTTAAATAGCGAAATAAATATAGTTATTACATCATTTTAATGAAGGATACACAACCAATCCAAGATCTTACAGTTTAGGGTTTGGAACAACCCATCACTACCAGCTATTACATCTGATTACAAATACCGAATCCTCACAGCTATTATTACTTATTCTACCTGAGCTCGAACATAAGCATCAGCATCACAGGTCTTACGGGCAGTCTGCTTGAATCTAACCATAGCTGCTAGCTGTAATATCAGGGTAAAGCAAGAAGTGAGCCAAAAGCTCAACAAGTGCTAACAGTACAACGCAAAACATAAATCGAGATATACCTTTAGGAATGACAATGGAAAGACATAATCAATGATAACGAGAGATAAAACTTATGTGAGTTGGCATCATTATGCTTACATCAAAACAATTTTAAAATCATTCTTAATCAAAATCATTTTATGACGCTACGGATTACAGCCGGTGATCAGCCGCGAAGTAATCCCGAACCTCGCTGGGTTCTAAAACATTATTGGGAATCCCTAGGCAACTTTTAAGCCTAATATAAGTGTGGAAAGGACTCGCGTCTCAGTCCAGATCCACCATTCAAGAAAACATTTATCCCCCTTTGGGACTGAAAATCCACATTTTATTTATTTCAAAAGCTGATGCCGAATTGTAACAAAATCTCTTTTAACAGTAAATATTTTTATTAAGGAATTATAGATCAACTCGAAACACGGGAAACAAGGTACTGAATATCAGAGCCATGATTCACAAAACTATTCTATATTCAAGTAATTGAATGGTTTTCATATATCAAAGATTGGACAAGAGGATTTAGTGAGGCTAATGGATAATATGAAGGGTAATGCCAATTTGGGCTCAAAGTAATGGTTTCTCATCAAGGTTCAAGTGCTGGATCATTAAGAATGTAAGCTTCATGAATATTAAGGGTGTTAAGGTATGAAGAATGATTTTTAGCTCAGGGTATATCAGAATTTTCAAGCTTTAGGATAAGAAAGAGGGTATCAATTAATGAGGAATCAAGC
Organism: Apium graveolens; assembly: GCF_009905375.1. Lineage (NCBI taxonomy): Eukaryota > Viridiplantae > Streptophyta > Magnoliopsida > Apiales > Apiaceae > Apium > Apium graveolens. The sequence continues at coordinate 222,667,519 of NC_133651.1, read as the reverse complement.
TGGGAAGTATCTGACTATCAGAATTCAAAGTAAGGTTCTATAGGGGTTCAAGTATCAGGATGAGATATCAATGCATAGGAAACATCAACATGTTAATCAAGAGGATCAATCAAGAAATATATCAACTCTTCATTTTATCATGGCATTAAACTATCATGAAAGACTTTTGAACTACTTGCAATACGTACTCGAGGGTTCATGGCATCTCTATATAACTCAAAGATAAACAAAAGATACGCTTGATTTAAATATATCAAAATGACTCAGGATAATTGCATCGATATATGAACTGTTTACAGTAAATACGAAGGTCAAGTTGAATCACTTGCCTTGAGATAGACTGGTCTGGTCTGACTGGTAGGAGCAACAACTGGAGCTTCACTCGACTTTTATGGCAAGTTTTCCCTCGTCTCGAGATCCTACATAAATAATAATAATCCTCATTATAATATATTCTTACCATCTTAACCTATTTACAACCCGAAATTAAACATGGATGGCACTTAGGCCTATACGCACTTAATTCATATCCACCATTATATTTTCAAATGTACACACGTAGCCACATAATCACATATCGTATATTAATACCAAATAACATCATATACACCATAATGCCACACTAGGCTTGGATGATCTCGACTCACCACTTAAGTCACTTGGTCGCTAGCTAAACAAAGTCTTCAAATTTGGGCTTCCTAACTCAATGTGCCTTTCCTAAATTATCCAAAACCTATTGACCCTCACTTGTGCCTTTTGCTCTACTGACCTTATACTATCTTACAACTATGGTGGTCGACCTAATACTCACTTCTAAGTGTTCTAAAGCTATGTGATAAGTGAAAGTGCTCACTGGTGCAAATTTCAGAATGGTAACTAAGGTTTCTTGAGTGCATTAGACACTCTTAAACTACAAACTACAAGTTTTTCTTCAAAATTTTTACACAAGACTCTCCTGACCTAAGGGCATCTCACAAGCTTGATGTGGCTCAAAGGCCTGGCTTGGGCCTTCTTGGGCCTAAGCTAAAAGTCCAAGGTTCCCCTGTTTTTCTGGGCAGAAAATGCCCTGACTTGAATTAACTTGTGACACATGGTTCTAGCTCATATCCTATGAACTATGGTCGGAAAAACTTCTCTGACATACCCTCTAACTAAGGCCCAATTGGGCCTAATGAGGGCCTACCCATGACATGGCCAAATCTCCCTATTTCTAAGTTGCAACAAAACTGTCCCCTGCTGGACAGATTTTGTTATTCTACTTGTGCACCTAACCAAATGACATGCAAACCTCCAACCAACTCCTAAAACCTATTATATACTCCCCATACTAACTTCTGGTAGCTTGGGCCTCAAAGTGCACATCAATGACATGGTCAAAACTCACTCTAAACCTCAGGGTACTAAACTGATTTTTCTGCAGAAACTATAACTCTCATTTTTCCAAGGCTTTGACTTGACAAACCTATCTAACAACAACTCAAAACTTAAACAAAGACTTATACATGGTATTCTACTGAACTAACTCCCTTTTTCTCAAAATAACTATAATAACCCCAAAATTTTCAACTTTTTGTAACCCTTGTGAATAGTGTTTTAGCTGAATGAAGAAACTTTTCATGCCACACTATGTAGGGGTTCTGTTATGGATATTCTGGGATATTATTAGTACTCTATGAAGTATATAAGTGTATGTAAAGATCGTCAGAATCCAATTCCGAACACTTTGGTTTTTCCCGGAAATCCACAAGATACGGAGAGAATTGAGTATAAGGTAACAGGATAAAAAAGATTTAAATTAAAGGATTATAATAGAGGATCATAAAAAGGAATATAATGTATTGAGAAAGGTTAAGGGAACCTAAGTAATAAGATCCCGGGTATGATCCTTCAAACGATAAACGAGAACGAAAGTTAAGCAAACCGTATAACAGATCAGCGGTCATTAGGCAAACGATTAGGAAGTTAATCAAAGGGATTAGGGGGAATGATGTCATCCAACCAATAGAAAGAGGACAAGGAAGGGAGGATGACATCATGAGGATGACATAAGCATGACATGGGAAGGAAGGAGGTGTGGTAGCTTTGTAACCACACAATTTCAAGGGCAAGAAAGTAATTGACTAAATCAAATACAAAACAAGTCAACCAAGCCAAGTAAAAATCATTCTCATCAAAAATCAAAAGCAACCAAGGCATGAGTTCTTCATTTGCTCTCGGCTTTTAGCATTTTTAAAGGCATAGAATTTCAAAACTCAAGATCCAAGCCTCCTAAATTGGTAAGATAATTCCCTAATCATCTTCATGCTTAGTTAGGACTATATCATGAGTTTAAGCCATTAATTCTTTCGCAATCTTCTTCATTTAATCAAAGAAGAAGACAATGAATAGTGTTTTCAAGTTTTTAACTTGAACTTTTTCTTGTTTTTCTTGAAGATCCAAGCATTCTTAAGACTTCTCAAAGCTTCTTAAGGCTTCCTAGCTCCACCCACCACTTCAAGGAAGGTATACCATCTCCAAACCCTAGATTCCTATATATTATAAGATGATTTTGATTAGTGGGTTGATATTGTAGTTTGTTGTTATGATTTAGAGTTTGGGATTTGGAATGGTAGTGAAATGGAATGGTAATTGTTGTGGTTTTGATTTAAAGGAACTTAAGTATGATTAAAGTTAAGTTTAAGCATAAGTATGAATGATTAAATTGAATTGGTTGGGGTTGTTATGATGTGATAAGGATGGATGTTTGTTGTGTGTTGGATTTGAGGTTGGTTTGTGGTTGGTTTTGTATGGTTTAAAATTGGGAAATCGCGTAAACATAGCCGTCGTAACGTCCGATTTTCTTTGGACTGTTTTTGTGCATAGCATTAGGACCCGAGAACCCCCTACTAGATTATGACCACTGCCATGTTTAGATAGCTCATGTTACGAGCTTCGTTTTGATATGTAGTTCGTTCGATTCCGATGCACGGTTTAGGAGAAACGACCGTTTCAAGTAACGGCGTTTCGCGAACGAAACTTTTCCCCTCACCTTACTTTGAAACATAGGTTAAAGACCAAAAAGGGTTAATTAATGTATGAAACAATTATGGTAAGAGTGTTAGGCAGTTGGTAAGACACTCGCGAAGGAATCGCCTTAAAACTCGTAAAGGTTAAATCATTAAAAATGGTGGAGCCGAGGGTACTCGAGTGACTTAAGAGAATCAGTAAGCGCAAACGAGCGTTAGAGTCTGAGTTGGTTAGAGTATAGATTTACAAGTGACTTTGGTTTAATTCCAACTTACTTGTTGTTTATAGGTTACCAGACTCGTCCCGAGCCATTCGTAACCCCCAGTCGCGCAGGCAAGTATTCTATCCGTTATACTGATGTTGTGATGTATACATTTGTATATGCATGATCTTGCGATAAATGCATATTGGTTATTTAGCAAATTCTTGCGATATATTGTAGCATGTGATATGGTATATATGCATGCCTGTTTCATATTCTTGAAATATATATCTGTTGGTTCAGTTGATAATACCTATGCTAGAGGATAGCGGTAACTTGCATATACCCTTAGTATAGGGACCCAAAGGTGAAAATATTTTCTAAAACCGGGAGTCGAGGATCCCGAGTAGATTTTTGTATATATGGATATGGATATATATATATATATATATATTTATATATATATATGGTTATAGTTTTTCCAAACTATTAATCGAATAAGGTTTATTCGATAACTTTAAACTTTATTTTATTATTGAATATTATTTCGAATATTATTCGAAGGCGTATGACTCCTTTTGTTTATTTATCTGAATATTACTTGAATATTCATTCGAAGGCTTATGACTCAGTTTATATTATTTAATGAATATTATTTGAATATTCATTTGAGGATCTATGACTCCGATTATTTGTCGAGGTATATTCTTTATTTTATTAAAGAATAAGGTGTCAATAATCAAACTTATTTTCGATTATTCAAATAAAGATAGTACTTTCATATAAGTATATCTTTGGTTATTTAATACTCGTTTCAAGTATAAGTTTTAATACTTCTACTTCAATTATTTTTATAAAGATTATTCTTTATGGGAATATTATTTAAATATTAACATTCAGTCATTTTCTAAATATTCTGGGGACTGATTTACTTCATTAAATCAGTTTTACTCCAAACACTCTTTAAAGTGTTTTCGAGTCTTTAAAATGATTTTCAAAAGTTAGAGCGGATCCCAAAACTATTTTTATATTTAAGATCTTCCTTTTAAAAAGGGGATTTAAATACTCGCTCAAAACATGGGGGATCCAGCTCGGTGGTGTGTTTTATATTCGCAACAAGGTTGCTGTCTTGGTAAAAGAGTTTTTGATTACTTACCCAATATTCGGGAAGTAAAATTCTTGGAACAAGTTAATCCATTAACAGGCATCGCCTGGGAAATATCAGTGAGTTTTCCTTTCCAACTAGATACGACTTCTTGGTGAAGCCGTATCAACAAGTTTCTACTTGGGGAAAGTGGGGACGAGCTTTACGTTTCAGAGTCATGGATTTCATCTGAACTAGGAGTGGCGTAAGTGGCCGAGTAGCGCCGGCCCAGCCTTATTATATTGGCCCAAATGGCCTGGAAGTTCCGCTAAGGCGGTCCATTCCTTAGGAGTTCAGTGTTCGGTTGACAAGTAAATCCGACAGGTTCTCCTCTACATGTAGAAAATGGTGGGGTTGTACTACTACGACTGATCATCGTAAGTGGTCTTCCTGGCGCGGCAAACTCCCGTAATGAGTTCATCCTCCAATTGGATAATTTCTGCAACACTACCCAGAGCACTTCGATAGAAAGGCTACGGTTGGGTGATTGTTGAGTGTTGGCAGGGTCAAGTTTTCAAAATGATGTTTACATCAAATGAAGTATCTCATAACTTCATTTTATTTTGATGATATTTTAAAGGTTAAATCTATTCAAGTATTATCTTGTAGTCTCATCTATGTGATGAACTTTTGAACTAATTATAACTTGAACGGTGGTAGTTCAAGTAGTATTTGGAAAAGATATAAGTATATTGGAGTATCTTGTAACTTCATCTTTTAAACTTATATCTAGTAAATGATTATCTTATGCATGATAAAGATTTTCAGAAAAATGTTGAGACAAGGTTAGATATATGAGATCACCTTGCAACGATATTTTTATACAGTTATACACTGGAACTCTGTGTGTATTATGCATGGAAGAGGACTTCCAATATTTTGAAAAGTATATATGTATATATATATATATATACAACACTGAATATTTTGCGACTTCATCGCATTAAGATATCAACTTGGTTCATTTCTTTTGACCAAGACTTTCATGAGTACTATGATAAGGCTCATATATTGTTAATCATTATACATATTATTTTGGTGGGCTTGCTGCTCACCCTTGCTTTCTTCTTTCATCACACAACATCAGATAGACAAGATGAACCGGACCAAGCTCCCGATTCGCAAGAGGTTAGGAGACGTTCTGCAGTTTTCTAGAAGCACTGATGCCGCCATAGCTGAGGTAGGAACTACCAATAGGCTAGGCTTTCAACTTTTGATGTATCAGATTATGTATATTTATGAATTGTAATAATGGCAAAGAAATGTAAATTTATTCAGAAACCTGTTTAAGGTGTATTGGCATATAATTGTGGAATAAAATGACTTGTGATTATTTTTTTGGATATTCATCTTTGAGACTATAACGTGTGGTGTATGTGTTTATAGTGGGGTCACAGTACAGAGTAGTTGAGTAATTATTAAGATTGGGTGTTGTTAAGGGAAATGGAACTCGTGACGACCCGGATCCCTGACCCCGGATCTGGGGGTGTTACAGAAATGGTATCAGAGCTAAGCGTTATAAACCTCAGAGATGATGGGACGTTAAGATAATAAGTTCACTAAGATAATAAGAACTCTTGCCAAGTTCATAGTCGGGCTACCTAACGTAGTACTGACAGTTAAAACCCTTATGGGAACCCTTATAAATATCGTGATAGGAGCGTAGTTCGTTATCGTATATGGTAGCGGGACTCCGAACCCTGGGGTTGAGGAGCAACATCGCGATGATATTTTATTACTAATTGGAGATCGGATTGTGGATCCGATAGAGTGTCCTAATGCAGGACCGGATGATGTTGATATTGAGGATTTAGCGGTTGAGGATGTTGTCCTAGAAGGGATAGTTGTTGAGGAGGATCCCATGGAGGATCCTGACAGGATTGGACAAAGGACCACTGATGAATTGATGACCATGGTTTGGTCGACTACCAGAGGTAGGATTGGCCGGTCACTACCGGAGGTTCGTTCAAGTTGTAAAGATAGTAGCCCCTTTAACGCGGCTTACTCGTAAGACTGAGAAGTTCGAATGGACAGAGAAATGCGAGAACAGCTTTCAAGAACTGAAGCAGAGGTTGGTAATGGCCCTTATGCTGGCGTTGCCGGATGGAAAAAGAGATTTTGTGAAGTATAGTGACGCTTCGCACAAGGGCTTAGGGTGCGTGCTTATGCAGCACGGTAAGGTAATCGCGTACATGTCAAGACAATTAAGGTAATATGAAATTCGATATCCCCGCTCATGAGCTTAGGCTCGTGGCAATAGTTTTACCCTAAGGATTGGAGGCACTACTTGTATGGAGAGAAGTGCAAGAATTACCTAAGCCATAAGTGCTCTAGTACATTTTCACGTAGAAAGAGCTCAACATATGCCAGAGGAGGCAGTTAGAGCTAATCAAGAATAATGATTGGGAGATTCTTTATCATTCGGGGAAAGCCAATATGGTGGCTGATGCCCTTAGTAAAAAGGAGAGACTCAAGATGATAATGTCTTTTGGAGAGTTTATAAGAGATTTTGAGAAAATGGAAATAGAAGTGAAGGTAACCGGAGCCGGTACCGAAAAGCTGTTTGAGATTGCAATACAGCCCGAATTATTGGAAAAGATCATATTGTGCCAGAAAAAGTTATGAATGAAGGCAGGGAGCCAGCAATTAGATAAAAGATTAATATCGAGAAAGATGATAAGGGAATAATGAGGTATTCCTATAGAATTTGGGTTCCAAAAGTTCAAGAGCGTAAGGATGAGAACTTAGATGAGAGCCATAGTTTGAGGAATAAGATATAGAGCAAACCCTGAACGTGATAGTCAGGGAGGTCGCCATCAAGATAGAAGGAACCCATGACATAATGGAGTGGAAAATGAGGATTTTAAATTAAAAGATGACCCCAATTATGGGGAGTAGGATGAAACATTTCATACTAAGGAAACAGAAAGTCGAGTAAGGAAAGGAGACCCGAGACGGTACTCCTATACGGTAATTCATGGACCTGTCTAGACAGAACTTAGACTATTATCCCCAACCACCACCCTGAGGAGACACTGCGGTGAGAAATTCTTTCAGGACCTTTAAATCGCTAAGCTCTCAGAGTTCCAAGGAACAAGCTGACCCAGTCGAGGCAAGAGCCTGGCTAAAGGAAATATAGGAATCATTTGAGATTCTAAATGATTGACGAATCACAAAAGACTGTTTTTATCACTTACCCTCCTAAGAGAGAGACCACCCGCCGGTAAAAGGCCAAGGAAGGCACGGAGCAAGAGATTATAATAAACTGATTTAAGTTCAGTCAATTGTTTTCGGGAAAGTAATTCCCAAAGATAAGGAGATAGTGTAAAAGCTTTAGAGCCAGAACAAAGGCATACGAGTATGATAAATTATGAATCTAAGTTGTAAAAGTTATCAAGATTCATTCTGAGGATACGAATCCAGAATGACGGGATGTTTGAAATCAATGCTTATGTTGTGTTGGTTCATGAAATAATGATAAGAGAAAGGAAAATAAAAAGAAATTGAAGTGGAAAGGAATATAACGGCAATAGAGTTTGAGGTATGATAAGGGAGTTGGGTATAAGGAAACCCTAAAGACTCGTAGTAATAGAAATAGAAAAGTATGCATTTGTCAGGATGAGGGTGATTCACCATGAGTTAAAATTGATGGTTGAAGGCATAAGAGATACATATATTTTATCCCCTGTAAGTTGGGAGGATTCAAGGAAACCTTGAGATAGTTCGAAGGATAAATAATGAGACGCGGATAGACTGAGGAGACAAGGAAGTAAGAAATTAGGAAAAATTGGATGAAGGAAGTGACCTTCAAGAATGTGAAGTGTAAGACCGGTGGCATGATACCCAGAAAGGGAGACGCCAGGTATGAAAGATATCCCAACATTGAGGTGACTGTTGAGATAAACAACAAAAGTAAATAAGGAATTATTAAGAAGAAGTTCATGTTGAACATGACCAATATCTTCCAGAACATCCATGTTATCATTACCAAATCAGGAAAGAAAAGCGGATGACCATTGTTATCTTTTGGAGGCCATATGGATTGACCTCAATTTGAATAAGGATGCTATTATGAAGTTAGGTATAGACTATCGAAGTGGGGAATGATGAATAAGATAATCTATCTAGGATATATGACTTGATTTATCCATGGAAGGATGCAGGTACCTTTTAAAGGTGGAATTAAGGATAGAACATTGGTAACTTAAAATGAATCCTAGGGGACTGCATAAAGGTTGGCATGTCACCCTTAATAGGGACAGTATGAGTTTTGACAGTATGATTGGGAAAGGGTTAAGGTAACAACAACCTTTAAGGATCAGTGGAGAAATTTTTCAGAAGTATATAGACAATGGTTCTACTATTAGTAAATGGTATTGTGATATGCCCTGTATCTAGGGAATACAGGAGGAACGATTGAAGGATAACCTTAGAGGTTTTATAAGGAAAAAGGTAATATTCAAAATTTTCAAGAATAGAAATGTGGATAAAGGAAATATGACGTAATTATAATGATGCCAAGTGGGGCACGTGTTGAACCACGAGAAAGTATGAATCGAACCAGTAAAGGTCGAAATTGTTCAGGGCAATTAGGGCCCAGGATAAAAGATGTTCTAAGTATGATTAAGAGTCAGTCATGACAGTGATTAACCTCTAAAGACTGAGGCAATAACTTATGGAAAAATGGTGATATTTTTTTTTTTAAGGAATACATCTTCACAAAAGCAGTGATTGAAATAAGGTAGAAAATTTATTTGGAGGTGGTTAAAATGACATTGACTATAAGGAAATTTTACTATCAGGAAAGGCCAAAGAGGTGGCCGACACTTTAAAGGTAAGAGGATAATTATAGGTGCTTGTGCCAAAAGAATACAGTAATGATGGTTAAAACTGTGAAGGTTGTGTTATGGTTTGGAAGATTGACATTCCTTCTGATGACTGTGCAATACCCAACCGTAATAGTAGTTAGTAAATGTTTAATTTGTGTAATCGCCATGAACGGGCTATCTATCTTAGAAGGTCCTATCTTGAGATAAGCCAGGACCATGTTTCAAAAAGGACCAAACAAACCTTTGAGTTAAGTCTTCTATTGAAGGCATATGATTAAGAATGGTATTAACCTGCTATCGGTGCTTTGATTGAAACTCTTCTGCAATTTTATATGCTTTATGTCATGTATGTATGTCAGGATCAGGAGTGTTCTTCATGAATCAGGAATGGTGATTATGTTACCTCCTTAGAAGGATTTGATACGAGATGTATGGACTCTGTATGGTTAGCTATTAAGACTTCATGGAAAATGAATGAGTACAGTAGGTCAGTGGTGGACCATAGTAAGGTAGCAATGATTCTGCGAGTAATGAGCTGTTTACAACCGTGAGAGTTGTATTGAATGGGTGTTGAGATTGAGTACCACTAATCGGGTCGTGGTAGTGTATAAGTTATCATTGATAGACTAATTAAGTAGAGTATCTACCTAGTGAATTATTATTCTTTCTTATCAATAGAGAGTCGTATTATTATACGAGGAAGGTTGCGGTGCAAGCATAGAATTCAAGTAACGATGATGTCTAGAATGAGATCCCAGATTCGATGTTCGATGTCGAGGGAGTTTCAAAGGTAATTGTGTATAAGCTCAAGGAAGAGCATGGGTCCATAGAATGATGGACGGGATAGCGAAAATATTTAGGCACGTGAAATGCGATGCTATAACACTTGATGTTGATATAAATACATATATGTTTTGTTCTTCTATGACAAACCTCTATAGTTCAGAGGTAGATTCCAAGCCAGATATTTTATGGCAATAAATTTTTTTTTTTATGAATATACAATTCTCTTCAATTCGTTCTTTTCTCTTCTTTTCATTTCATGTAAGCTGAGAAGAACAACCCTTCCAAAAGGGGAGGTATTGCCGAATGACTATCTATCTGTGTGATAGAAGCCTAGTTGGATACCATCTATTGTTTAATTGCTTGTCAAGTACTAAAGGCTGGCCACCTTCTGTACTAACTATGCGATATAACAAGTGTTCATGATCATAGTGATCTCTCAACAAATTCCTTTACTTCTATTTGATTGATCAAATTTTGGAAAATAGAAACAACTGAAAAAGGAGTAATAAAGTGGTGGTAGTATGCGGAATGGGAACACATTCGTGATACTAAGGTTGACGTGGTTATTAAAAGGTTATAGAATGCTAACGAGCAAAAGTATAACCAGTATAATATTAGGAACGGAAGGTAGTAGCGATTACGAACTGGAAAAGAATGGGTATTGAGAAGCAAAAGTTCTAATGATAAAAGCTATAATGAGAGTCTGCGCAATAGACTTGAAAGAATTTGGAATGATCACTTAATTCGGATTGAGTTATCTTACGACAATAGATCATATGTCATTATCGAGATGTCGCCTTATGAGATCCTTGAGGGAAGACAATGTCGATCTCCCTTATGTTAGGATGAAGTTGTAGAGCGCAAGATGCTCGGACCCGCAGTAGTCCAAATGACCAAGGATATGATAGATCTAATCAGAGGACGGCTGGTAGTAGCCCAAGATGGTCATGATAAGTATGTTGATTTGACACGAAAGGATAAAGAGTATGAAATAGGGGACCTAGTAATGTTATAGGTATCCCATGGAAAGGATTAATAAGGTTCGGAAAGAAAGGAAAACTAAGCCCAAGATACATTGGACCTTTTGAGATATTAAGACGGATTGGAAAGTTAGCTTACGAGCTAGCCCTACCCCCTAATTTGCAACAAGTTCATAATGTGTTCCATGTGTCAATGCTAAGGAGGTATCATCGGGATGCCAGGCACATAGTGGAGTACGAGCAGGTGGATATGCAGCCAGATCTAACTTACGTGGAGAAGCCAGTAAGGATTATGGATAAGAAGGAGCAGGTGCTTCGGAACAAAGTGATCAAGCTAGTCAGAGTACTATGGCAGAATCATAATGTGGAAGAATCAACTTGGGAACTAGAGAGCACAATGCTAGAAAAGTACCCCCATTTATTTTCTGTTTGATTCCGGGACGGAATCCTTTTAAGGAGGGGAGACTGTAATAACCCCAAAATTTTCAACTTTTTGTAACCCTTGTGAATAGTGTTTTAGCTGAATGAAGAAACTTTTCATGCCACACTATGTAGGGGTTCTGTTATGGATATTCTGGGATATTATTAGTACTCTATGAAGTATATAAGTGTATGTAAAGATCGTCAGAATCCAATTCCGAACACTTTGGTTTTTCCCGGAAATCCACAAGATACGGAGAGAATTGAGTATAAGGTAACAGGATAAAAAGGATTTAAATTAAAGGATTATAATAGAGGATCATAAAAAGGAATATAATGTATTGAGAAAATTTAAGGGAACCTAAGTAATAAGATCCCGGGTATGATCCTTCAAACGATAAACGAGAACGAAAGTTAAGCAAACCGTATAACAGATCAGCGGTCATTAGGCAAACGATTAGGAAGTTAATCAAAGGGATTAGGGGGAATGATGTCATCCAACCAATAGAAAGAGGACAAGGAAGGGAGGATGACATCATGAGGATGACATAAGCATGACATGGGAAGGAAGGAGGTGTGGTAGCTTTGTAACCACACAATTTCAAGGGCAAGAAAGTAATTGACTAAATCAAATACAAAACAAGTCAACCAAGCCAAGTAAAAATCATTCTCATCAAAAATCAAAAGCAACCAAGGCATGAGTTCTTCATTTGCTCTCGGCTTTTAGCATTTTTAAAGGCATAGAATTTCAAAACTCAAGATCCAAGCCTCCTAAATTGGTAAGATAATTCCCTAATCATCTTCATGCTTAGTTAGGACTATATCATGAGTTTAAGCCATTAATTCTTTCGCAATCTTCTTCATTTAATCAAAGAAGAAGACAATGAATAGTGTTTTCAAGTTTTTAACTTGAACTTTTTCTTGTTTTTCTTGAAGATCCAAGCATTCTTAAGACTTCTCAAAGCTTCTTAAGGCTTCCTAGCTCCACCCACCACTTCAAGGAAGGTATACCATCTCCAAACCCTAGATTCCTATATATTATAAGATGATTTTGATTAGTGGGTTGATATTGTAGTTTGTTGTTATGATTTAGAGTTTGGGATTTGGAATGGTAGTGAAATGGAATGGTAATTGTTGTGGTTTTGATTTAAAGGAACTTAAGTATGATTAAAGTTAAGTTTAAGCATAAGTATGAATGATTAAATTGAATTGGTTGGGGTTGTTATGATGTGATAAGGATGGATGTTTGTTGTGTGTTGGATTTGAGGTTGGTTTGTGGTTGGTTTTGTATGGTTTAAAATTGGGAAATCACGTAAACATAGCCGTCGTAACGTCCGATTTTCTTTGGACTGTTTTTGTGCATAGCATTAGGACCCGAGAACCCCCTGCTAGATTATGACCACTGCCATGTTTAGATAGCTCATGTTACGAGCTTCGTTTTGATATGTAGTTCGTTCGATTCCGATACACGGTTTAGGAGAAACGACCGTTTCAAGTAACGGCGTTTCGCGAACGAAACTTTTCCCCTCGCCTTACTTTGAAACATAGGTTAAAGACCAAAAAGGGTTAATTAATGTATGAAAATCGCCTTAAAACTCGTAAAGGTTAAATCATTAAAAATGGTGGAGCCGAGGGTACTCGAGTGACTTAAGAGAATCAGTAAGCGCAAACGAGCGTTAGAGTCTGAGTTGGTTAGAGTATAGATTTACAAGTGACTTTGGTTTAATTCCAACTTACTTGTTGTTTATAGGTTACCAGACTCGTCCCGAGCCATTCGTAACCCCCAGTCGCGCAGGCAAGTATTCTATCCGTTATACTGATGTTGTGATGTATACATTTGTATATGCATGATCTTGCGATAAATGCATATTGGTTATTTAGCAAATTCTTGCGATATATTGTAGCATGTGATATGGTATATATGCATGCCTGTTTCATATTCTTGAAATATATATCTGTTGGTTCAGTTGATAATACCTATGCTAGAGGATAGCGGTAACTTGCATATACCCTTAGTATAGGGACCCAAAGGTGAAAATATTTTCTAAAACCGGGAGTCGAGGATCCCGAGTAGATTTTTGTATATATGGATATGGATATATATATATATATATTTATATATATATATGGTTATAGTTTTTCCAAACTATTAATCGAATAAGGTTTATTCGATAACTTTAAACTTTATTTTATTATTGAATATTATTTCGAATATTATTCGAAGGCGTATGACTCCTTTTGTTTATTTATCTGAATATTACTTGAATATTCATTCGAAGGCTTATGACTCAGTTTATATTATTTAATGAATATTATTTGAATATTCATTTGAGGATCTATGACTCCGATTATTTGTCGAGGTATATTCTTTATTTTATTAAAGAATAAGGTGTCAATAATCAAACTTATTTTCGATTATTCAAATAAAGATAGTACTTTCATATAAGTATATCTTTGGTTATTTAATACTCGTTTCAAGTATAAGTTTTAATACTTCTACTTCAATTATTTTTATAAAGATTATTCTTTATGGGAATATTATTTAAATATTAACATTCAGTCATTTTCTAAATATTCTGGGGACTGATTTACTTCATTAAATCAGTTTTACTCCAAACACTCTTTAAAGTGTTTTCGAGTCTTTAAAATGATTTTCAAAAGTTAGAGCGGATCCCAAAACTATTTTTATATTTAAGATCTTCCTTTTAAAAAGGGGATTTAAATACTCGCTCAAAATATGGGGGATCCAGCTCGGTGGTGTGTTTTATATTCGCAACAAGGTTGCTGTCTTGGTAAAAGAGTTTTTGATTACTTACCCAATATTCGGGAAGTAAAATTCTTGGAACAAGTTAATCCATTAACAGGCATCGCCTGGGAAATATCGGTGAGTTTTCCTTTCCAACTAGATACGACTTCTTGGTGAAGCCGTATCAACAAGTTTCTACTTGGGGAAAGTGGGGACGAGCTTTACGTTTCAGAGTCATGGATTTCATCTGAACTAGGAGTGGCGTAAGTGGCCGAGTAGCGCCGGCCCAGCCTTATTATATTGGCCCAAATGGCCTGGAAGTTCCGCTAAGGCGGTCCATTCCTTAGGAGTTCAGTGTTCGGTTGACAAGTAAATCCGACAGGTTCTCCTCTACATGTAGAAAATGGTGGGGTTGTACTACTACGACTGATCATCGTAAGTGGTCTTCCTGGCGCGGCAAACTCCCGTAATGAGTTCATCCTCCAATTGGATAATTTCTGCAACACTACCCAGAGCACTTCGATAGAAAGGCTACGGTTGGGTGATTGTTGAGTGTTGGCAGGGTCAAGTTTTCAAAATGATGTTTACATCAAATGAAGTATCTCATAACTTCATTTTATTTTGATGATATTTTAAAGGTTGAATCTATTCAAGTATTATCTTGTAGTCTCATCTATGTGATGAACTTTTGAACTAATTATAACTTGAACGGTGGTAGTTCAAGTAGTATTTGGAAAAGATATAAGTATATTGGAGTATCTTGTAACTTCATCTTTTAAACTTATATCTAGTAAATGATTATCTTATGCATGATAAAGATTTTCAGAAAAATGTTGAGACAAGGTTAGATATATGAGATCACCTTGCAATGATATTTTTATACAGTTATACACTGGAACTCTGTGTGTATTATGCATGGAAGAGGACTTCCAATATTTTGAAAAGTATATATGTATATATATATATATACAACACTGAATATTTTGCGACTTCATCGCATTAAGATATCAACTTGGTTCATTTCTTTTGACCAAGACTTTCATGAGTACTATGATAAGGCTCATATATTGTTAATCATTATACATATTATTTTGGTGGGCTTGCTGCTCACCCTTGCTTTCTTCTTTCATCACACAACATCAGATAGACAAGATGAACCGGACCAAGCTCCCGATTCGCAAGAGGTTAGGAGACGTTCCGCAGTTTTCTAGAAGCACTGATGCCGCCATAGCTGAGGTAGGAACTACCAATAGGCTAGGCTTTCAACTTTTGATGTATCAGATTATGTATATTTATGAATTGTAATAATGGCAAAGAAATGTAAATTTATTCAGAAACCTGTTTAAGGTGTATTGGCATATAATTGTGGAATAAAATGACTTGTGATTATTTTTTTGGATATTCATCTCTGAGACTATAACGTGTGGTGTATGTGTTTATAGTGGGGTCACAGTACAGAGTAGTTGAGTAATTATTAAGATTGAGTGTTGTTAAGGGAAATGGAACTCGTGACGACCCGGATCCCCGACCCCGGATCTGGGGGTGTTACAATAACCTTGGTGAGATCATCCTTACCTAAGGTGCAACTATGGCAAAACAAAAGAGACTACTCTTTACAAATCACAAACCTTTATGCTCTTGAAGCAACAAGATATATATTTTTTTTATAATAGATAACCACGAATTATTACCATGCAATAAGAAGTATAAATCAATATTAATACATTATTCCTACTGAAATTAAGGCTCACTAACAACATGAATCTAAATGATCAAAACTTCCAAAAAAAATTAAAAGTGATTTACATGCATGCATGCTTTCGGATATTTCAAGCCAAAGCAACATGATTTCCAAATAATTTTTTTTATCATAATTCAACATGCAAGCCTAACATGGATTACAACTAAATGATCAACTAGCATGCAAAAGGGTTTTATCAATCTTTTACTATAAAATTCACGTTATCATCACAAAATACACAAAAATGTAACAAGGCAACAAAACACCATCCATTCGGCTCCTATCAAGTCATGGCCGAATGGATTAGGGTAAGAACAACATTTCATAAGTGTAACACTCTTATGTCTAGCCATTCTTGACCCTATGATACTATATCTCATGGTGAAAGCCTTAGATTCACAAGAATCAAGGAGGTTCACTTTGAGTTTAACAAAAACATCACCATGCAAGGTCAAAACATAGGTTTTTCACTCTAAACTTTTGAAATATATATAAGAATAACATATAGGGAGTAAAATTACTTGGATATAAGATGATTGTTTGAGTGAGAGTTGAAGAAAGAAGGGGATGGGGCTCGGTTTTGGTGGTTGCCGAGAGGGGAGGGGAAAAACCGAGAGGTGAGGGAGGAGGGAGGGAGAAGAGAGTGAAGTGGTGGGGTGAAGTGAGGTGATGATCACTTCTTGGACTTGTTTTTATGCATTGATTTGACTATAATGTGAGTGGGTTTGAGATTTTACAAGAGTAACCCTCCAATATAGTTAGGTAGATTTGCATGCAAGGGTAAAGGGGTAAATTGGTTAGCAAAATGTGAGTTAGTGGGGTTGAGAATGTCTTCTTTGCCCTTTGATTAAATAGAAGAGAGTTTGCATGCAAGGTTATTCATGTAATTTGGTAAATATGACAACTAAAATTTATAATGATTTATTTTTATAAAATAAAATACAAGTTCAAAAATTATAAAATTTATACCATAAATTAACTTGTATTTTTAGAGACTTTATAAAATCATTTTCAAAATTTGTGAACAAAATGCCTTTTAAAAGAAGATTTTTCCAAAGCTTAGAATATTCCTTATAAATCAAAAATAAAGAAATTAAATAAACTCTTGCTTTGAAAAATCATATACTACCCAAAGCAAATTTATATTGCAGAAATTTTCACTCACACAAACGTACAATCATTGAATATATTTTCATTTGACTTAATATTATACCAAATTCACAAATAATATTACATAAAATGCCGGTCGTAACATCCTCTCCCCCTTAAGGGATTCTGTCCCCAGAATCTAAGAGAACAGATGAGGATACCGGGAACGCATATCAGACTCTAACTCCCAAGTCGACTCTTCGACCTTAGGGTTCCTCCAAAGTACTTTTACTAACTTTACTGACTTATTTCTAAGACTCTTTACTTGCCAGTCGAGTATTTTAACCGGTTGCTCCACAAATGACAGGTCTGCCTGAATTTCTACGGGTTCATATTCTATCACATGGCTAGTGTCAGGATTATATTTCTTAAGTAACGACACATGGAACATATTATGCACATGCCGATACTGAGGTGGTAAGGCCAACTCGTAGGCCACCTTTCCTACTTGACTCAAAATCTCAAAAGGACCTATGTATCTAGGTGCTAACTTTCCTTTCTTGCCATATCTCATCAACCCTTTCCTAGGTGACACCTTTAGCAACACAGCTTCGCCAATTTGGAATTGAACATCCTTACGCGCTGGATCCGCATACTTCCTCTGTCTATCTTGAGCAGCAAGCAACCTTTTCTGAATTAACTTGACTGAGTGATGCAACTGTTGTACCAATTCTGAGCCGAGAATTCTTCCTTCTCCTACTTCATCCCAACTTGTTGGTGATCTACATTTTCGCCCGTACAAAGCTTCATATGGTGGCATGCCGATACTGGAATGATAGCTGTTGTTATATGAGAATTCAATCAATGGCAGGTGGTCGTCCCAACTTCCTGCAAAATCGATTGCACAACTGCGCAACATGTCTTCGATTGTTTGAATCGTCCTTTCGTTCTGACCATCAGTCTGCGGGTGATACGCCGTGCTCATATTCAACTTCGTACCAAGACATTCCTGGAATTGCTTCCAGAATCTCGAGTTAAATCGGGGATCTCTGTCTGAAACTATTGATACGGGTACTCCATGCCTTAATACGATTTCGTGCACATACAGATGAACCAACTTGTCCAGTGACGACTTCTCATTTATTGGAAGGAAATGCGCCGACTTCGTAAGACGATCAATTATAACCCATATTGCGTCATGTCCGGATTTTGTTCGCGGTAGTCCTACTATAAAGTCCATAGCGATATTTTCCCATTTCCATTCTGGAATCTTCAGGGGCTGAATTAATCCGCTTGGTCATTGATGTTCTGCCTTTACTTTCTGACAAGTATAGCACTTCGCAACCCATTCTGCCACGTCTCGCTTCATATTTGGCCACCAAAAGTTCTTCTTTAAGTCTTGATACATCTTGGTGCTTCCCGGGTGGATTGAAAATTTCGAATGGTGGGCTTCACGGAGGATCTTATTCTTTAATTCAGGTACATGAGGAATCCATATTCTGGATGAAAACCTTAGTATTCCTTGCTCATCCCTTTTAGTATTAATCTCTTCTCCAGATAACTGATTTTTCTCTTTTTCCATTACTTCCTCTTGACACTTCTTTATCTTTTCCATTAGTGTTGGCTGAAAGGTCATTGCACGACAAACTTCTTTGACTTTCCCATAAGCACAAAGTTCCAATTAAAATTTTCCGATTTCTTCAGATAACTCTTTTGATGTTATCATCATATTCAATCTCTCCTTCCGACTCAGCGCATCGGCCACTACGTTCGCCTTTCCAGGATGGTAATTTATCGAACAGTCATAGTCCTTGATCAATTCCAGCCATCTCCTCTGCCTCATATTGAGCTCTTTCTGAGTAAAAATGTACTTTAAACTCTTGTGATCCGTGTAGATTTCACACTTCTCTCCATAGAGATAGTGTCTCCAAATCTTGAGTGCGAACACTATGGCGGCTAGTTCCAAGTCATGCGTCGGATACTTTAACTCATGCGGCTTCAACTGTCTTGACGCATATGCTATTACCTTACTGTGTTGCATCAACACACAACCCAAACCCTTATATGAAGCGTCGCTGAATATTACAAAATTCCCTTGATCATCTGGAAGTACCAACACCGGAGCTGTTACCAACTTCTGTTTTAACTCTTGAAAGCTATTTTCACATTCTGCACTCCATTCAAACTTTTGATTCTTTCTGGTTAACTTGGTCAATGGCGTGGCGATCTTCGAGAAATCCTTGACGAATCTTCTATAGTATCCGGCCAATCCTAGAAAACTTCGCACTTCCGTAGGAGTCTTTGGCCTCTCCCAACTCATAACTGCCTCAATCTTCGCCGGATCCACTTTAACTCCCTCATTTCCAATAACATGCCCCAAAAATTGAACTTCCTTTAACCAAAACTCACATTTGGTAAACTTGGCATACAACTTCTCTTGTCGGAGTATCTCCAATGCTATCCAGAGGTGCTGCTTATGTTCTTCTTCCGACTTAGAATAAATAAGGATGTCATCAATAAATACCACGACAAATTTATCCAAATACTTCTTAAATACTCGATTCATCAGATCCATAAATGCGGCCGGAGCGTTGGTCAATCCAAACGGCATTACTAGGAATTCATAATGCCCATATCTGGTCCTAAATGCGGTCTTGGGAATATCTTCTTCCTTGATCTTTAATTGATGGTATCCCGATCTCAAATCAATCTTCGAAAAGCATTTTGCTCCCTTTAACTGATCAAAAAGGTCATCTATCCTTGGTAGCGGGTAGCGGTTCTTGATCGTTACTTTATTCAACTCTCGGTAATCTATGCATAGACGCATACTCCCATCTTTCTTCTTCACAAAGAGAACAGGTGCTCCCCATGGCGACGTACTTGGTCGTATCACTCCCTTATCCAATAATTCTTGTAGCTGGCTCGCCAACTCTTTCATTTCTGCTGGTGCCATCCTATACGGAGCCTTTGAAACTGGTTCCGTGCCTGGAGCAAGGTTGATCTCGAATTCAATTTGTCGATCTGGTGGTAAGCCTGGTAGTTCGTCGGGAAACACATCGGGGAACTCATTAACTACAGGAATATCTCCCATGCTGGGGCTGCCTCTCTCTGAATCCACTACATATGCTAGGAATGACTCACAACCTTTTCTAAGTAACTTCTTAGCCTGAATAATTGTAAGAAATAGTTGCTCTTGCCTCTGCCCCTTAAATACTACCTTCTCTCCACTCTTCGTCTTTAAATACACTCTCTTGGTCTTACAATTTATCTGAGCGCTATTCTCTCCTAACCAATCCATTTCTAAAATTATATCAAACTCTCCCAGCTTGAAGAGTATCAAGTCGGCTGAGAACTTATATCCCGAAATATCAATCTCACATTTTGGACAAAATTGATTCACAGGAATCTTCTCTTGGTTCGCAATTACCACATTTACTACCTCACTCATAACCGTTTTATCACATTGGAGCTTATCAACAAAAGATTCTGATATGAAAGATCTTGTTGCTCCCGAATCAATCAATACTTTAGCTTTGACATTATTGAATAAAAGTGTACCTGCTATCACCTCAGAATTCTGAACAACATCTTTCATCTTTAGATCAAATGTCCTTGCTGTTGCTTGCGGGGTTGGTGCGGGTGGTGGAGGTAATGCCAATACCTCAGCTGGCACGCTTGCACTGGTACTTGCCACGTTCATCAGAGCTCTGACTGGTCCTGTTGCCTTACACTCCCTAGCCATGTGTCCAGTCTTCCCACACTTGTAACACGTAACTCCTGGCTTCGGCATCTTGCACTCGTTTGCCAAATGTCCCTTCTGATTGCACCTATAACAGGTCATACTCAGCTTATTGCATAGTCCGGGGTGCCTTCTTCCACAGTGCTTGCATTCTGGCCTCTGGAACCTGTTTTCTCCAACTTGCCCTTGGCTTGCCTGATTGTTCCCTTTTGATTCTTGCCTTTTGCCCAAATTTCCCTTCCTTTGAAAATTTCCGCCCTTCTGGAAACCAATCCTCTTTACATTCCGATCTTGCGAACTTCCAGCTTCAGACTTTTCTCCATAAAATGGAA
This sequence comes from Apium graveolens, assembly GCF_009905375.1. Lineage (NCBI taxonomy): Eukaryota > Viridiplantae > Streptophyta > Magnoliopsida > Apiales > Apiaceae > Apium > Apium graveolens. The sequence continues at coordinate 222,646,505 of NC_133651.1, read as the reverse complement.
CCTTCCTCTTCTTGTTATCCCTCTCTTTCCTTGACTGCATCCCATTATTCTCAATCAGAGCAGCTTTCTGTACTACTCTCGCATAAGTTTCAAGCTCAAATATAGCCACCCTATCTCTGATCCAAGGCTCCAATCCTTGCTGAAATTTCTTTGCTTTTTCTTCCTCAGTGCTAGTATACTTTGTCACAAACCTTGACAACTCAGTGAACTTCTTCTCATATTCCAGTACAGTCATGTTCCCTTGCTTTAACTCAAGAAATTTTAGCTCCATCTGATTCTGCATGTACTTAGGGTAATACTTGTCCAGAAATAACTTCTTAAATCTCTCCCAAGAAACCTGCTGAGTGACTTCCACAGCTTTTACTGATTCCCACCAATAGATGACTTCTCCCTTCAAGAAGTAAGTGGCATACGGCGTCTTCTGATCGTCTCCTAACTGTACCAACTCAAAAGCCCTTTCCATCTCCTTGATCCATGTGTTTGCTATCACTGGATCAGTGGTATCATGAAATACAGGCGGATTCACATTCTGAAAAGTTTTGAAAGTGACAATTTGTCTAGGTGGTACTGGTGGTTCAGGTGGTTGGTGTGGCTCACGGTTATCTTGGTTTTCAATTCGTTGTTGAAGAGTTAGTTGTTGTTGAGCTATAGCATTGGTTTGCTGTTGCAAGGTTTCCAGTAGTCGAAGAATATTTGGGTCTGTGGTGAAGGTGGTTGTTGGGTTCTTCTTTTTGGGAGGCATGATCCTGAAATAAGAGTTGTGTCAAAACAGATATGAATGATAAAATGATTCGAGGGTATCGTATGGCATTCTCATTTACATATGGGGTCAAGTTTCCAAATTAAGCAGATATGATGATAAAAACATAAAATAACAGTTGAGAGCAAATGGAACATAATTATTGAAATTTTAAAGGTCACAGTACATAGGATTGGGACATAGTCTGATTCTAGGAATAACAGGCTTATTTAAAGGAAAGACGGAAACAACTGGGGATTCCATAGAGTCTGATAGTACAACAACATGAAAGGTAAATGGAAAGAACTAAGGCTCCACTCCATCTGAACGGGGCTTGGTAGTCTTTTCCTCTCGAAGCGTCTTCATAATGCTCTGGAGCTCATCCGCCACCATCTGAATGACATACTGGCGGGTACGGTCCCGGTGCGCTGGCATCTCCTCAAGCTTAGTGTTGACGTACTGAACCAAGGTCTCAAGTCTCGCAGTCATCTGCTCCTTGGGCTTCCCTTCGTAGTTTCGGCTGTCCGGATACACGTTCTTCAGTCGGTCTATCAGTCGGTCGTACTTGCCCTGAAGCATGTCGAACTCGCGCCTCAACTCAGCATACACGGAGAAAACAATAGTGTCGTCCAACCCAGAGGATGACGAGGAATGCGCCCTTTGCTGACAACCAATAAGAGGAGTATTAATAATAATTTACTTAACCTACTCTCTCGCATAATATCTATAACCTACACACAAATCCTATAACCTATTTGGGCTGTCCAGGGACTCTAAACCGTAGCTCTGATACCAAAACCTGTCACACCCCCAACTTAAATAGCGAAATAAATATAGTTATTACATCATTTTAATGAAGGATACACAACCAATCCAAGATCTTACAGTTTAGGGTTTGGAACAGCCCATCACTACCAGCTATTACATCTGATTACAAATACCGAATCCTCACAGCTATTATTACTTATTCTACCTGAGCTCGAACATAAGCATCAGCATCACAGGTCTTACGGGCAGTCTGCTTGAATCTAACCATAGCTGCTAGCTGTAATATCAGGGTAAAGCAAGAAGTGAGCCAAAAGCTCAATAAGTGCTAACAGTACAACGCAAAACATAAATCGAGATATACCTTTAGGAATGACAATGGAAAGACATAATCAATGATAACGAGAGATAAAACTTATGTGAGTTGGCATCATTATGCTTGCATCAAAACAATTTTAAAATCATTCTTAATCAAAATCATTTTATGACGCTACGGATTACAGCCGGTGATCAGCCGCGAAGTAATCCCGAACCTCGCTGGGTTCTAAAACATTATTGGGAATCCCTAGGCAACTTTTAAGCCTAATATAAGTGTGGAAAAGACTCGCGTCTCAGTCCAGATCCACCATTCAAGAAAACATTTATCCCCCTTTGGGACTGAAAATCCATATTTTATTTATTTCAAAAGCTGATGCCGAATTGTAACAAAATCTCTTTTAACAGTAAATATTTTTATTAAGGAATTATAGATCAACTCGAAACACGGGAAACAAGGTACTGAATATCAGAGCCATGATTCACAAAACTATTCTATATTCAAGTAATTGAATGGTTTTCATATATCAAAGATTGGACAAGAGGATTTAGTGAGGCTAATGGATAATATGAAGGGTAATGCCAATTTGGGCTCAAAGTAATGGTTTCTCATCAAGGTTCAAGTGCTGGATCATTAAGAATGTAAGCTTCATGAATATTAAGGGTGTTAAGGTATGAAGAATGATTTTTAGCTCAGGGTATATCAGAATTTTCAAGCTTTAGGATAAGAAAGAGGGTATCAATTAATGAGGAATCAAGCTGGGAAGTATCTGACTATCAGAATTCAAAGTAAGGTTCTATAGGGGTTCAAGTATCAGGATGAGATATCAATGCATAGGAAACATCTACATGTTAATCAAGAGGATCAATCAAGAAATATATCAACTCTTCATTTTATCATGGCATTAAACTATCATGAAAGACTTTTGAACTACTTGCAATACGTACTCGAGGGTTCATGGCATCTCTATGTAACTCAAAGATAAACAAAAGATACGCTTGATTTAAATATATCAAAATGACTCAGGATAATTGCATCGATATATGAACTGTTTACAGTAAATACGAAGGTCAAGTTGAATCACTTGCCTTGAGATAGACTGGTCTGGTCTGACTGGTAGGAGCAACAACTGGAGCTTCACTCGACTTTTATGGCAAGTTTTCCCTCGTCTCGAGATCCTACATAAATAATAATAATCCTCATTATAATATATTCTTACCATCTTAACCTATTTACAACCCGAAATTAAACATGGATGGCACTTAGGCCTATACACACTTAATTCATATCCACCATTATATTTTCAAATGTACACACGTAGCCACATAATCACATATCGTATATTAATACCAAATAACATCATATACACCATAATGCCACACTAGGCTTGGATGATCTCGACTCACCACTTAAGTCACTTGGTCGCTAACTAAACAAAGTCTTCAAATTTGGGCTTCCTAACTCAATGTGCCTTTCCTAAATTATCCAAAACCTATTGACCCTCACTTGTGCCTTTTGCTCTACTGACCTTATACTATCTTACAACTATGGTGGTCGACCTAATACTCACTTCTAAGTGTTCTAAAGCTATGTGATAAGTAAAAGTGCTCACTGGTGCAAATTTCAGAATGGTAACTAAGGTTTCTTGAGTGCATTAGACACTCTTAAACTACAAGTTTTTCTTCAAAATTTTTACACAAGACTCTCCTGACCTAAGGGCATCTCAAAAGCTTGATGTGGCTCAAAGGCCTGGCTTGGGCCTTCTTGGGCCTATGCTAAAAGTCCAAGGTTCCCCTGTTTTTCTGGGCAGAAAATGCCCTGACTTGAATTAACTTGTGACACATGGTTCTATCTCATATCCTATGAACTATGGTTGGAAAAACTTCTCTGACATACCCTCTAACTAAGGCCCAATTGGGCTTAATGAGGGCCTACCCATGACATGGCCAAATCTCCCTATTTCTAAGTTGCAACAAAACTGTCCCCTGCTGGACAGATTTTGTTATTCTACTTGTGCACCTAACCAAATGACATGCAAACCTCCAACCAACTCTTAAAACCTATTATATACTCCCCATACTAACTTCTGGTAGCTTGGGCCTCAAAGTGCACATCAATGACATGGTCAAAACTCACTCTAAACCTCAGGGTACTAAACTGATTTTTCTGCAGAAACTATAACTCTCATTTTTCCAAGGCTTTGACTTGACAAACCTATCTAACAACAACTCAAAACTTAAACAAAGACTTATACATGGTATTCTACTGAACTAACTCCCTTTTTCTCAAAATAACCTTGGTGAGATCATCCTTACCTAAGGTGCAACTATGGCAAAACAAAAGAGACTACTCTTTACAAATCACAAACCTTTATGCTCTTGAAGCAACAAGATATATATATTTTTTTATAATAGATAACCACGAATTATTACCATGCAATAAGAAGTATAAATCAATATTAATACATTATTCCTACTGAAATTAAGGCTCACTAACAACATGAATCTAAATGATCAAAACTTCCAAAAAAAATCAAAAGTGATTTACATGCATGCATGCTTTCGGATCTTTCAAGCCAAAGCAACATGATTTCCAAATAATTTTTTTTATCATAATTCAACATGCAAGCCTAACATGGATTACAACTAAATGATCAACTAGCATGCAAAAGGGTTTTATCAAGCTTTTACTATAAAATTCACGTTATCATCACAAAATACACAAAAATGTAACAAGGCAACAAAACACCATCCATTCGGCTCCTATCAAGTCATGGCCGAATGGATTAGGGTAAGAACAACATTTCATAAGTGTAACACTCTTATGTCTAGCCATTCTTGACCCTATGATACTATATCTCATGGTGAAAGCCTTAGATTCACATGAATCAAGGAGGTTCACTTTGAGTTTAACAAAAACATCACCATGCAAGGTCAAAACATAGGTTTTTCACTCTAAACTTTTGAAATATATATAAGAATAACATATAGGGAGTAAAATTACTTGGATATAAGATGATTGTTTGAGTGAGAGTTGAAGAAAGAAGGGGATGGGGCTCGGTTTTGGTGGTTGCCGAGAGGGGAGGGGAAAAACCGAGAGGTGAGGGAGGAGGGAGGGAGAAGAGAGTGAAGTGGTGGGGTGAAGTGAGGTGATGATCACTTCTTGGACTTGTTTTTATACATTTATTTGACTATAATGTGAGTGGGTTTGAGATTTTACAAGAGTAACCCTCCAATATAGTTAGGTAGATTTGCATGCAAGGGTAAAGGGGTAAATTGGTTAGCAAAATGTGAGTTAGTGGGGTTGAGAATGTCTTCTTTGCCCTTTGATTAAATAGAAGAGAGTTTGCATGCAAGGTTATTCATGTAATTTGGTAAATATGACAACTAAAATTTATAATGATTTATTTTTATAAAATAAAATACAAGTTCAAAAATTATAAAATTTATACCATAAATTAACTTGTATTTTTAGAGACTTTATAAAATCATTTTCAAAATTTGTGAACAAAATGCCTTTTAAAAGAAGATTTTTCCAAAGCTTAGAATATTCCTTATAAATCAAAAATAAAGAAATTAAATAAACTCTTTCTTTGAAAAATCATATACTACCCAAAGCAAATTTATATTGCAGAAATTTTCACTCACACAAACGTACAATCATTGAATATATTTTCATTTGACTTAATATTATGCCAAATTCACAAATAATATTACATAAAATGCCGGTCGTAACAATCCTGAGTAACCGTTCTACAACTCCTTGCAATATTCCCAACTTTTCCACAGTTATAACACATAGCTCCTGGATTTTTTGGATTGCATTCCGAGGCATAATGACCCTTTTGTCCATACTTAAACATTGCACATTATTTTTTGCACGAACCACTGTGTCTCCTATCACAGGACTTACAATCCACTGCTGACTTGACTGACTGAGTTGGAGTGGAAGCAACTAAAGTAGCACTAGACCTAGTCCGAAATAAACTTTGTCTCCGGAATCTCTTACTCCTGTTTTGGCCAAACCGATTCTCAAATTCCTGATTGGATTCTCCTTGGTCTACCTTGTCCTTAACACCTTTTGACTTCCTTTTCTTATCACTTTCTTCCTTAACAACCAACTTCTGGTCACTTTCCATTACCAGGGCGGCATGAACCATAGAGGAGTATGTCTTGGGTTGCAATGCCACAACTCCTCTGTGAATTTCAGGCTTCAACCCTGGTTGGAACCTCCTTGCCTTCTGACTCTTCATACTTACATAATCAGTCTTAAAATTATCACTTACTTGGACAAGCCTGAAAGCTTTCTCCATCTCTTTTAACCAAGCTCCAACAACTACTGGATTAAGTTCACCTTGAGACTTAGGAGGTTTAACACTCTAGAAAGATTCGAAACTAGCACTTTGATTCACTCTTTGTTGTTGCTGATGCAACAGTAGTTACCGCTGCTGAACCTGTTAGATTAACTATAACTATTGTTGCTACTGCTGGCGCAATAAATCTAGAATTTCATTTGTAGTTGGACCCCCCGCAAAAAAAATACTACTATTTTCATTAGACTGGGTAACTTTCTTAGGTGACATTGTCCTGGGACATATATAAATGAGTTTATTCAACATATAACAAAATGTTTAACAAAATATCACCGTTTAAACGGTGCACCTGTACCAGGAAAATGTTGCCTAATAAAATACCTATGTCCTTAATATCGGGGTCCATGTACAAAAGAAATCCAGATTAATAGCACTAGTAACTATAGCAACAATGACAGTAGCAGAATCAATAACAGTTCAGGAAACTAAAATACAAAGATACTAAATACCTTGGTATGGCTCCTCATTATAACAGCACTAACTAACTTCCCATCACTATTCAATTACCACATTCACCTTAATATACTTACAAGACTTGGCTGGCTATAATAGCCACCACTTACAAAGAGCCAGCTAGTAATTCAAGTCAAGCTTAAGGAATGTTGGACTCCTCTAGTCACCATAGTCCACATTTCAATTAACCTTTTTCTCCAGGGATGATTTCTTATCACCCTCGAGTGATTCATCAATCACTGGATTACCTTTCCCGAGGCTATATCTCCATCCTTAATCCTGAACTCCCACAGTTACCATTACTCTTAAATGACATCCTGATATAGGACTCTCGTTCTTCTCGACAGTCGCTCTTACTTTCTTTTAATAACGAGGACCATCCAATCGCAGAATTCATTATCATAGAATATCAAAGAAAATTTCAAACTCAAGGGAATCAAATAAGAAGAAACTGTGAAGAAGATGTAGGTATGACTGAGAGCACCCATACAAGTACATAAGATGGCCAGTCTTAGTACCATACGGTCACAACATATAATTTGGTGGCGTCCCCTCATACCCTTTTGTCACATAGACAAATGGTCAATTCATATGCATTGTTTGCCCCAATCAACTGAAAAGTCACCGAGAAAAGAAACAATATTCAGATAAGAAATTCACAAATAGAAAAGAAAGAATCTGGTTTGTAAGGAGATCAACAGAACCCTAAGTAGCTTACCTCGGGTTCACAACTTTCTCACAAGAAAGATAAACAACTTATGGAATAAGAAACAATTACTCTGGAGATAAAATACATATCAAGGAAGGAAATAAAAGAGTTCAAAGATATCACATCCCGTTCTAATCCACATTCACTTCCAAACTTAGTCGTCATAACAGCCCCTGACTATTATCACGCTATCCGAACTCACCAAGGTCACACAATCAGTCCAATAACATTTCTTGACATAGAAAAGGAGATGTTTAGAAATAACGTTGGCGTCTTCTCAACTGACACAACAAGGGCCCGCTCAATGCTGAATCCTCGCAATTAGACTCGTTTTCTCGAGGGAAAAACTAGAAATCTCTATCGAACGTTACTAATAATACCTATGCGAAGGAAACATACTCTAGGTTAGGGCAGTTCCTGTCCATCCTCGATAAACTTTAGGGTTATGCTTCTGAAACCCTTCACTGAACTTCTAGACTCGCTCCTCTGGTTGAGTTGCTGACTCACATCTACACATAACCCTTCCTGCACTCTTTTGACTCTATCCATAACCTAAATCAGGGACTCAAACCTGTAGCTCTGATACCAACTGTGACGGCCTCAACCCCGGGGTCAGGAGTTGACGTCACCTACAACAATAATAACAATTATAATTCAATCTAAAACATAACTACGACCCATTTACCAAGACCTTTTCCAGGTTTAAGTATGATTTAGGTTACAACTAACACGAACCAACTTACTGCAATCGCCTGACACAGCTAACCTAACACAGCAACTCAACAGACCACCCTTGGTCCAACACAACCATCTCAGAAGAGTCCGACATGTAGGGAACTGGAACTCTGCCTGACGATCACAGAAGAATCTCCTAGGCATCTTCAATACATATAAAATATTCTGCAAGGGTGAGCAATTGCTTGCTCAGCAGCACCACTATATGAATAACAAGTAAAACAGTTTAAAGTAAAGCAGTTATAGGAACAGAATTCATAACTTGCCAGAAACATGTAAATCGGGTATAAACTGGATATCAAAACTAGCATGCTTGGAAAAATAATATCATCTGTAGTGTGCTGTGTAAAAATACTATTGTTAAATTTTAGCATGCTATTTCCTTTCCAAAATCATTGTCCAGTTCTGGACCCATAAACCACCTGTCCCGTTACGGGGACTACAAACCATTTATTCCGTTTCGGGAACCATTAAACCTTTATCAGATATATAAAAGAGGATGAATTCTAGGGACAACTGATCAGTCTATCCCACCACAAATTTTGTTCCAGAACTCAGAGACTAGCTAGGTCTCTGTCATGCTGGACTAAGCGGCCTACCAGTGCGCGCATCCGACTTAGCCTCTTACGCAACCATGCTGGGCCGTTACCTAAAAACGGACCTCTTACGCCAACTGACCATCCAATATCTGATATATTTTTATCCAGTTTCCAAAACCATTTACACCTATCTCCTTTTTAAACAATTACAACACACATTCTAAAAATCCCTTTTTAATTTTTAATCACAATCTAGAGATAGGCATTTTCAGAAGTTACTTTTTCCCCAAAACCTTGTTCAGTAAAACATATTTAAATATGGGGAATACGTAACTTAAAACATTCTGTTCCACTATATAATTTAAATCAATAACTATTCATATATACTGAACTGTAAAAGATTAGTTCAGGGGTACTTGCCTTGCAGAGCTTACGACTATCTCTGAGTGACCTTGTATCGATTCGGGACACTTGGCTTTATGGCTTTACTATTTGACTATCCTGGATCCGACTTCAACGCTCAGGTCCTTCGCTTAGGAACCTCGTTGCGCTTGTCGATTGATTACTAGGCTATGTTAGTTTGATACCAACTCTTGAGTCCTTCGACTGGAACCTACAGAGCCGAAATACCCTACGTTAGACGTCTAGGTATGCTTGACATATCCTCGATACCAATTCTACCCAACGATATCCAAACCCGACTCGTAATTACACATATTATAATAACACACACAACAATTAGGGTTCAATATATCCACAACTCAGTTCAATAACCTTTGTCGGAAAATACGTATATCCGATATTTGTAAAGTAGGGTTGTTCACTGATTATAAAATGTTTTATCACAGCACACCAATACATTTCGTAAAGTATTTATAATTATATATAATTATATACGTACATATATATTCGACTAGTAATTCCGATAATCACAGGATATGTTCCCGTACTTTTGAATTTAATTTCCAAAAATTCGGCAGCACCTCCTCTATTTATCAGCCTACTCGTCGAACAATTCGACGTCAAATCACAATCACAACCAATCAAACACACAATCCAAAATACCACAAATTCCAACCACCGACTTATATCAACTAATTATTATTATTCGTATTTTATATTTTTAACTCGTAGGACTCAGAAATGATTCATCATCGCCCACCGTCTGCTCGTAAAAAGTCATCGCGGACGGCGATAAAATTTCGCCGGTACCCGATTAACTCTCGGGTTTCCAACGCGAAATTCTACCGATTAATAAAATTTATGCACCAAATTTATTTGTACCTCATGAATATTAATCAGATACAATCTGGAAAATAAAATAAAAAAAAATGAATTCAGAATTAACTGAGATAAACTAGTAACAGCAACCATCGCACAACACAATCAGCAAAACTGAATGGGGAGACAACGCACACGCGCCGCCCCAAAACAGGGTCGCCTCGCCGGAAATTAGTCCGGCGACAACCGGACGGAATCAATAGAAAGCCTCACAGAGATATATATACAGACATGTATATATATATACATACCAACGATAACAGCCAATTACCATAGCCACGCCGGGAATCGACGAACAGCAAGAACGGGAAGAAAAGAAACGGGGTGAGGGAGAGAAACAAAAGGGGAATACTAGAGAGACGAGGGAGATGTGTTGTTCTATTTTTGTTTTTTTTTGTTTTTTTTGTTTTTTTTGTTTTTTTTCTCTACGAATACAACGCTGCCACGAGTCCCAATTGCTGTAGAAATACAACACGTATTAGTCACTAACATAACAATCAGACACGTGTCGTGCCCCTGACTGTACCGCCTTTTGAATTTAATCGATATAATATGCGAGTGGAAATGATCGAAAAAAATACCAAATTAATCATAAAATATCAAAAATAATTCAAAGTTATTAAAATAAATGTTTCATAATATTTAAAGTATTTTTTAAACGCAACTCGTACCCGCATTTCACAATTAACGAACCGATCTGTACTTAAAACAAATCCAGAAAATCACCAAAATAGTCTTCAAATGTTACAAATATTCCGAATTTTATAAAAACGTATATTTCGAAATTTTAAAACAATTTTTGAAGTGCACTTTATACCCGCTTTTAACAATTAAACGAAACAACGTGCCGGTGAAATTAATCCCGAAAATTTCCAAAATAATTTTAAAATTCCCGAAATATTCCCAACTTAAATAAATATGAGTTTCATAAGTTTTGAAAAATTCAGGAATTAAATACAGATTTTACGACTAAATGCAATCAGAATATCATACATGGCTAAATAATTGATGAAATATTGATTTCCAAATTTTATAAAATCCCAAAAATAAATATTGAAACTATAAAGTCATAAAACAATTTTAGAGATAATTCACATATTTACACAAATAAACTTGTATTAAATCCACTTTTAAAAGTGAGAACAAGTCAATACAAATCCATAATTAATTATACGAACCTCCCTGAACACCATAATTCACACACATAGATAAAAGTAAAATAACACATAGCTGACAGAAGCTGTACACATATATTATTCATTTAATAATTCCACAATTACACTTTAATTAAATATAAAAATATACGAGTCGTTATAATATATCATGATGTACAACCATCCCAACCTCCATCAGCACCTACAATCACTACACAAACAGCTCAAACTTCTCAACCACAACCACAACCTACCATCTGAACATATTTCAAACCAGCACAATCCTCTCACCCACAACCATCTGCTACAACATCAAGACCCAAACCTTCAAGAGCAAAATCAGTTCCTAAATCTCTACCAAGGAGAAGAAGGATGATACTAAGGGATGAGTCTGATGAAGAAGAGGAGCAAGTCCAGGTTCATGCATCAGAACATGTGACAGTTGAAGCTAAAGGGTCAACCCATCAGTAAAAGACTGAAGCTGAGGGTTCATAAATTTTGAAGAGGAAAAGAACTATAAGTTCTGATGCTGCTCAGGCAACTCCTTCACTATCCAGGAGATCAAAGAAACAGAATGCAGGAAGGCATTTGGCACAACCTCATTCCGAGGATACTCAAGAAGCTGAGGTAGGGGATCAAGAATCTCTGATCTCATCAAAACCTGTTGTAATTGAAGCTTTTCCATCCGCACCTCAAGCTAAAGACACTATTCCAGAAACAGTGATTACACCTCCTGTCTCTCCAATTAAAGAAACAACAGTTGAAGATTCAGGATTAAGTCCTGAAATTGACATCCACAGGCTGAACATTCCAATTGTACTCTATCTGGAAGCTCCAATTACAGCTCAACCATCTACTATTAATTCTCCAATCTTACAGGCTGAGTTACCATCTACACCAATTCTGGATGAGGAACCTGAAGATCAGAATTTAGATGAAGCTGCAACAACATCTCCTTCAGTTACACAAACTCTGGTGTTATCAGAAGATGAGGAGATGTTAGCAAGTTCTGGAGACAGTGCTCCAGTAAATGCTCCCATTCTTGGAAAGGAGGCATTGATTCAAAAGTTTGTTGAAAAAGAAGCTCCTGTACCTTGGGAAGAAACTCACAGAGGGGTTGAGTGGACCAAGAAGTGGAATGAATCTAATTTCATTCCAAGCTCAAAAGTTCTGATAGAGCATATTGCTAAAGCTGATAAGTTGTTAACAAACTCTGATTTCAAGACACAACTCAAAGTCACAGCTCTAAGTACTAAACATCTTCAAGGTCTGCACTCCACAACTCATGAAAAAGTTGACAAACTTCTGGAAAGAGCTGATAAGCTGGATATGGAGATCAAGCTAGACAAAAAGAGGTTTATCAGACCTATACATGAGAAAGTTGAAGCTATTGAGAAGGTTCAAGAAAAGCAACATGCCCAAATTACTGAGGTCCTGCAGAATCAAGCCTCTCAACAAGTTCAATTGAATGAAATTCAATCTTCAGTAGAACTTCTTCTCTCTCTCTCCCCTACTAATAGATGATGCCAAAAAGGGGGAGAAGGTAGTTAAGTCCAAATGCTCAACTAGTCAAATTCTGAAGAAAAAGGATGACAATGAGGATGATCAGGGAAACCCTAGCAAGGGCAAGGGTCAAGGTCAAGGTCAAGGGCAAAGCAACAAAGTTTCTTCAAGGAAACTAATTTCTGATGCTAGAAAATCTTCTATACAGAAGAAGACAAGTTCTAAAGCTGTAGATGCTCAAAATTTGATATCAAGTTCTGATGTTCTGATTCAAGGAGGAAGTAAAGAGTCTCAGAAGTTTTTGCAAACTCTGAAGCTCAAGGGAATGAAGACTACTGTCTACTACAAAGATCCTAAAATTCAGACACTTGATGAAGAAATCGCTAGAAGTTTATTTCTCAAACATAATCATGGTATGGATTTAGAGACTTTAAAGGAGGAAGAAGCTAGATTTGCAGCTGAGAAGACAAATCTTAAGTCTAAGGCTTCTGATGCAAAGAAACCTCCAAGGCCTAAGGCAAAAGGCATTGTGATCAAGGAAAAGTCAAATTCCGAGGCTTCAAAGTCTAAGACAAGATCACAAGTTCAAACTGATCCCAAAGATAAGGGGAAAGGAAAAATTGATGAACCAACAAAGCCACAGGAGATGAAGATTCCTCAAATCCTGATGAAACCTGTATGCAAACTGGTTCAAGTATTTGATGATGCTGTTGTAGTAGATAAAACTGTTCAAACTCTGAAGAGAAGGAAGATAACTGAAGAATCTAAAACATCCTCTAACACAGCTCAAGTTGTTCAGAATGAAGAACATCAAGCTACAGAAGAAACAACAAATCCTGATCAAGTCATCAACCTCTGACAATGCTCAAGTTGATTTGAATAAATTGATAGTTACAGATAAGAGAAAACTCCTATGAAAGAATGTTAATCCATCAGATCCTAAGAAAAGCCAGCTGCTATCTGATTTTATGACTGTTAGATTGAAAGCCAGAGAAGCAAGAGACAGAGCTGGATTAGGACTTGAAGAAGCCAAAATCAAGACAGGAGTTGAAGTACTTACAAGAGATCCATTTTTATTGACTGACAAACCTCTTGAAGAAGTTACACAGAAACACCTTGACAAGGTTATATCTATTCAAGTGGTACTGGATGCTCATGATAAGCATAATGACAAAGAAAATCTGATTCTATTTCTTGAAGATGGAAGAACATATCAAATGTCAGAATCAGATGTGCTGAACAAATCTCTGAAAGAACTTCAATTCTTTCATTATTTTTTAGAGATAAAGTCCGAGATTACCAGGAGATGGTCAAATTTCATAATGAAGACTATAAGGGATAAAGTAAGAATTTCTGGTTCAAGGGTTACAGAATTTATTCCTAATATAGTTAAAGATGATGGAAGTGAAATTCCAATCAAGAAGGATTCTGCTAAACTTGAAGTGATTCTGAAAGAGAAATGTCTGTGCTACAATGAAGACTCTTCTCATCCAAGGGTTATTAGACTTGGTGATGGTTTAGAAAGAAATCACATCTCAGCACTTAGGACTGCAATCTACCAGATTGGAAGTCAAGATGAAGAATTGAAACAAGTCAAAGCTACACTAGTTCAAGTCCTAAGGAATAAAGAAGAAAAGCTGATATCAAACTTTGTCAAGAATCACTTTGAATTCAGATTGACTCAGTAAGATTGGTTAAAGCTACAAGGACTGTAAGTTATAGTTAGTTTTCCAATTAAACTCTCATTTCATTTGTACTTAAATGTTTTTGACATTATCAAATCTATTAACTTGTATATTTTTCATAATTTACAAGTTGGGGGAGATTGTTAGATATATTTGAGATGTCGTGTCTAATATGATTTGTGTTTAGTTTTCAGAACTTAACAACAGGACTTATCAGGACTTACTGAAATCAGAACTTACTGAAGTCAAAACTTAATATCAGAACTTAAGGCGTCAGAAGATATATATCAGGACTTAAGTGCGGGAAGACTTCAGATAAGGAATGTGGTTTATTTACAGGAGAAGATCTGGACTAAAACAAAAGAAGATATGCATGAAGAGTTAGAGGACTAGAAGACTTGTAGAAGATATCTAATTGATATATTTTAGGAGACAGAATTATATTCTATATCAATTAGAAGATTTCTTGTAACTGTGTACTATATAAACACAGCTTAGGGTTTACACTATATGTGTTATCATTCATGAGAACGTTATTCATTGTAACCTAACAGCTCTTAGTGATATTGTTCATCACTGAGAGAGAACAACAGTTCTATTGTAACAAAGTTTATTTGAATATACTTGATCTTTGTTACATAATTGTGTTGAAATCGATTTGATTGTATAACCACTATATTCAACCCCTTTCTATAGTGTTGTGTGACCTAACACAGATTTTGCTGGATGCAGGGTTGACATGAAGAGTACTAGTGTAAGCTGTCAATTTCTTGGACAAAGACTTGTATCTTGGTATTGCAAGAAACAACAATCTGTATCAACTTCTATAGCTAAGGCTGAATACATAGCTGCAGGAAGTTGTTGTGCTCAAGTGCTTTGGATTAGAAATCAGCTAATGGATTATGACCTAGTGTTACACAAAATTCCTATCATGTGTGACAATACTAGTGCTATATCTATTTTGGCTAATCCAGTTAATCATTCTAGAATAAAGCACATTGATGTAAGGTACCTTTTTATCAGAGAACATGCTACAAATGGTGCCACTGAACTCATTTTTATTCCAACAGAAAAACAATTAGCTGACATTTTTACTAAACCTTTGGATGAAGCAACTTTCACTAGAATTGTAGGTGAAATTGGAATTCTTAATTCTTCATCCTAAGGCAAGAACTCAGCTAATGTTTTGCAGCAAATTAATTTCTAATAAATCAATCTTTATTTGATTTAAATTGGAAATTAACTGAAATATGAATTATAAATATTTCAGAAATCTCTGCATATTTATTTTTCAAAATTCAAAATTCAACTTGGAATTTTTTTTAATTCGAAGTAAACTGCTCAACTGTTAATTTACATCCTTAATATGTAAAATTAACACAAGGCAGAATTACAATGGTCAAAAGTATATAGAAAACTGAGTTCTCGGTAAATGTAGTTGACTTCTCGACAAGTCATTTTAGGACTTCTCGAGTGAGTTCTCGAGAAGTCAGTAAAAGTCAATTTACTGACTTCTCGATAGGCTTAAATATGACTTATCAATAAGTCCTTGTAGAGTTCTCTGGTAGTGTTCACTCATAGAGCTCTCTACAAGTACAATTTTTGACTTATCAATAACTTAGAACTGAAATAATTTAATTTAATAAATTATTTTGGTAAAATACTTTTGAAAAATTTATTCTAATTTTATTTTGAATTTATTCAAATAAAAGTTAGAATTAATTCAGTCCATTTTTGGATAAACTGGGTATTTATTTGACATCTCGATAAGTCAAATTTTAGTTCTCTATAAGAGTAATTTAAAATGACTTCTCGATATGTCTTTCAATTCCTAAAATGACTTCTCGATAGATAAATTCCAAACGTCTATTTTTGAGTTCTCGACATGTCATTTGCTTTTACTATAAATACCCAGACTTCTCGATACATATACATACTTACAATTTTCGAGATCTCAAGTGACCTAGCCTTTCAAGCAAAAACCGATTTCTCTCTCAGTTTTACTCCTTTCTCAAAAAAAATTCTTACCCATTCATTCTCATCAATCAACGATGGCACTCAATATTGTAAGAGACTCTATTCTAGAGAAAGGAACGAATTACCTCACTTTTACTGATGCAAACCAAGCTCCTGACAGTTTCAAGGGGTTTGTGAAACTTTTGGCTGAGTCTTACCTTGCAGGAGCTTTGACTGCAAATCCAGTCCTGTATCTAGATGTGCTGCATGAATTCTGGACTACAACAGTAGTGAGGAATTATACGAATGACAACTCTCTTTCTATGGCGGTGACATGCACAATTGGAGGCCAACTGGTAGAGTTCAATGACCAAAATGTGAATAGAGCTTTGGGGCTGCCAACTGAAAATCTGGTGGAGGTACCAACTTCTGATGAGCTGACTGAGTTTATGGACTTCATCAATTATGGTGGAAGAATCAACCTGTCAAGCTTAAACATGACCAATCTAAGGAAGGAGTGGTCCTTTATCTTTGATTCTGTGGTAAGGGCCTCCACTTGCAGGAAAACAGGGTATGACAACATATCAAGTGTTGTGCAAAAGCTGGTGTATTCAATTGTCCACAACAGACACTTGAATGTTGGTCTGTTGATCCTGGAAGAACTTGCAACCAGGCAAACAATGCCCCTGTCAGCTAGAGGTAAGGAAATTTTCTTTCCTAGATTTATTATGTCCACTTTAAATCATAAAGTAGCAGACATACACTTATTGAATGGCATAGATAACACAAAAATAGGCAATTATAAGCAAGTTTCCAAAATAATATTTGGCTCACTTACTACAAAGAATAAGGTAAATGTAAGTTTGAAAATCACTCCATTCATGTTGGAGAGGTTTAGGACTTACCCTTACCCTATGCCTGACATAAGATTCAACATACAATCTAGCATAACTATGATCCCTGAACCTATGGAAGTACAAGGATAGGAACACCAACAGGGATCTTCCCAAGCTGCAACCATTCTTTCAAAAACTGTAGAAGCTAGGAAACCAACCATCCCATCTTCTCAAAAGGATGAGGTGAGTAAAAAGAAGAGAAAGGGGGTAACCTTACCAGTTATAGCTGAGAGTGGTGAGGATATAGCAGAAGCCAAGTCACCCTTGGTCAAGAGATCCAAAAGAAGTAAGAAAACTGAGCTGACCACTCAAGACTCCTCTGTATCCTCCCAACATGATACAGTTGTAAAAGCACCTAGTAGTGAGTCTGCACAGCCTGTACCTGAAGCAATTCAAGTGTATAGTAGGAGAAACAAGGATGGCACACACTGTGAGGGCACATCTTTTGAAGCTCCCTCATCCATTCAGGGGGAGCTGCCAATACTCACACATGAGCAACAATCTCTTATATCTAAAATTTCTTCTCTTCCAACTGTACTTGAATCTAATTCTCAAGTGCAAGAAAAATCAAGTGACTTGGTTCAAGAAATTATGCTCACCACCTAGACACTACATTTAGATGGTGAGAGGCTACTAGCTGGGATAAACCTTGATGATACCATAAAAAACATGGGGGATTCATCAGTTTTTAATGAAGACCCCATGGAAACTCTAAAGGCACCTTCATGTACAAATAAGTCTTCACAGACTGTTAGGTTTGAGGGCAATACTCCCAAGGGGGAGCTATCTAAATCCCCTCCAATTCAATTGGAGGTTCCTCATGTGGGAACAACTCCCCTCAAAACCCTAGCAGAAATTGCCTTGGCAGTTGATGCTAGGAGTACAATTGCCAATGATCCTGTCATAGGGGAAGCAAGTATAGCACATTTAGGTGACAGTGTGGTGCAAGATACACAGGGGTTTGAGGCTGGTGTACATGGCAGTAACCCAATCAAATACCCTCCAATTCAATTGGAGGTTCCCACACCTAGTAAGGAACAACAACTAGCCATAATCACAGAACAATATGTGAGTAAAACTGTGACTTCAGTCACAGGTATTTCTGAACCATCCACCTCATAACCTCAACAACCTCACATTCTCTCTCAGTGGCTGCAAGAATCTTGCTCTCAACCCACATCTGTAGATGATCTACTAGTTGAGCAGATTTCTGGACTGGAAAACATCTCACAACATCTATTGACCTCCAAAATGAGCAATCAAGATTATCAAGCTATCATACTTACATACAATGAAGAAGTTGAGGAGCAGAAAGAGAAAATTGTCAATGATGCAGAGCATGATGGAAATATGGATGCATGGCTCTCTAATGACTATGTCTTGGAAATGGATCAAGTCTTGGCCAGATTTTGGGAAGAATGCATCACTGTTCTGGGTAGCAATGCAAAGGACTTGACTCCACAGGCTATATATAATGCCATTACAGATGTATACAAAGCTCAGCTCAAATCATTTCTTCTTTTTGGTAAAGCTCTGGAAGTCAAGCTAACTGGTCATGAAGATAAAATCAGAAAATTGGTGAATGAGAAGATGGATAAGATTATACCCTCTCAAGAAAAGATCACTACCAAATTCAAGCACTTTACTGAGCAAATGTCAAGGATGGATCTTGCTTCTATTGAGAAGGAAGTCAAAAATATCAAACAATCTTTCATCAATCTGAATACACTTATCCAGCATCAAATCACTCACTCAAATGACACTAAGGTCAAGCTGGACCAACTTCACCAGAGCAGATATGAGCCCTCGTCTTTGCTTATGGAAGGCATCAAACAGGTTGTAGATGAAACATTTGGCACATCTACTAACTCTTTTCAGCCTGGCTTCATCTCCACAAACCTACAAATTCAATCTCTACAAGGCCAAGTCTCAGCACTGCAAGACTCCAACTCTGCTCTCACTGCACAAGTTCAAGCCTTGACATCTCTTGTCAAGAGCCAACAAACAGACATCCAGACCTTGGTGGACTCTCATAAGCATCTTCAAATAGAGAATTCTATAGCTTTGAGAGTCATCATGGGAAAACTCAACATAGCACTACTGTTAGGCACAAAACACGCGCTAATATTTCACGCAAGTATACATTTTCGCAAGTAATATAGAATAATTTCTAGTTCATTCCTACAGAGACTCAGACTAATTATGTTCAATTAACACTCACTCACCAATGTACGATTACTTCCTAATGTCAAGACAATAGCACTTAAGATTGATTACTAATTATTAACTACAATTAACTACTAGAATAAAACACTTAAATAACACTTGAATTAACAATATCAAACACACATGAGATCATAACTTCATTACTACTTCCTTCAATAGTCATTGTTATTACCCTTAGCATGTAACGATGATAATATTAATCGAACAACACGAAAATGATAAAATCCAACTTTCGTTGTACTAGTACCATTCTACCAAACATCCATAATTAAGATATAAGTTGAATAGGCATCAATTATGTTGAGACCCTATATGTCTACAGAATTTGACAACATAACGAATTAAGCGCAAGTTATTCATTATGATTACACAGGGCAAGTAAAATGGTTGGAGTTACCCACTAATCATGCATACAAATACATGAACCTATGCTAGCATGACAAGTTCTAAATCTCAAGATTCACTGTCGCTTCACAAGAGATTAACAGACTATCTTAATGTTCGTGACGCACATAAGACAAATAAGCACAACCTATGCTAGATATCATACAATCATCACACACCAAGGTATTAAACAACTAACTAAAGAAATCCATAGTAAATCCGTTACGACCCCATGATTGAACTCAACGTCACCATGGGTTCATATGAAAACATGATAATAACACACAATATAATCTAATAAAAATACTTATTAAAACCAGAGTACGTCACAAGAGTAATAAGGTTCAAAGTAAAGAAAACTAGCATCCACTGTTACAACGAATAAAAAGAATCACAAGAAAATGTATTCTTCCTCTTCTTCGTTCTGATGTGCTAAAACGGTCTTCTTTCTTCTCTCCTTGCTCCTTGTTTGATACCACACACCGTGAAATGTCTCTGAAAATTACTTATATAGAAGCCCATAAGAACCAGTCATCTCAGAAGTCCATTAAATAAGAAGTGTAAAAATCAGATTTTAATTTCTCGTCTCCGGGCGGGCGCCCCAGCTCCCAGGCGGCCGCCCCAGATCCTGAGCGGGCGCCCGGCAGGCTACTGGAAAAAATTACATTCTGCTCCTGATTTCTACTGCATTCTGCTGCTAACTTCCCACAACCAATGCCAAGCACTTCCGAGGCTTATTTTCGATGAAATCTTCCTACATACGCAAATTATACCCTGAAATGCAAAACACTAGAAAAAACGCATCAAATACACAAAATACTTGATTTCAAGACATCAATTCAAGCTATTATAAGACGTTCTAAGTGGTATAAAATTCCACTTATCACACCCCCATACTTAAATCGATGTTTGTCCTCAAGCGTCAAAGACTCAAAAACAAAGCAAAAACATGCATGAATGCAAACTACATGAAATGTAGCGATCCCCCTCACAATGACTAAACCAACCAACTCATGATATCTCAACAAATGCAATTAGGCAACTAAAGGTCAATCAAACCATGCAAGCTAACATACAACTAGAAACGTGGTGTGTGCGGATGCTTAACAGATATGCTTCGAAACTAGATCAATTATCATGACTCGATTATCCTCAAGGCAATCACATGATTATACGAAGAATAAATTCTAGACACAAAATGACTTATAACACTTCAAGTTCACTGGAGCTTATTACGGAATCATGCTTTTATTCAACACAACAAACAAATGCTTATTTAATCATGCAATGAGTGAGGTCCACAAAAGACTTATGCAATGGCATCTATTTAGCGAGCGTTAGGTTAACGGATCCCAGACTAAAAAAGCCTTAGGTCACTAGGAACAAATTCCCCTAAGAACTTAATAACTCGAATACCAAAGAGCCCACTCGTGATCAATTATGCATTAAACTTTATTTTTCTCTTTTTTTTTCTTTTTTCTTGATTTTTTTTCAAATTTCTGAGCAAGTGTGTTTCACTTCCTCTTGCTCAACCCTAGACTACTCGCAAAAAAATACGAGCCGAGTACTAGCCATTTGACGCCTAGCCATAACTAGCAATGAATTCCAATTTTCACTCCAATTTTTTCTTTTAATGCCTTTTATCATTAAGAGCCTATCATAAATTCTAAGCATAATCAATAGATTAACCTCAAAAAAATCAAACCATGACAACAATCTAGTCCTTAAGCATACTCCAAGACTTAGTGAAATTACAAGTGTTTCTAGCATGCATGTCAACCTACAAGATTCAACATCACTCTAACGCTATCACTACACTCGCATCAATATCACAAATCAATCGGTAAAGCAACGTAAAAGGGATCATGATATATGCATGAGCTAAATGACATGATAAATAAAGCTATAAAATAAAAAAAAAACTATATGGCAAAAAATATGCAACTATATGAACTAAACTATCATGAATATGCAACTACATGACACACACACAAATATGCTCCTTAACTACCACCCCCAAACTTAAAATCTTCACTGTCCCCGATGAAGGTAGTAGAAAGGAACACAGGGTATACCTACTTGGAGTAATCATCATCATCACCCTCAGAGGGTGGAGTGTAAGGAGGCGGATAAGCAGAGTCCTCACCAAAAATGGGCCACTGGATGTCAGCTCCAAGGCCTCTGAAAGCAGTCCCAAGTGCGAGGGTGAGCCCCTGAGCAAACCTACTCTGCGACTCGTACATCGCATCCATCCTCCTGGACAGCCTCCTGTACTGAACATCGGCCATCCCTGAACCAGCACCTTCCTGGGCTCTAGAAGAGCCTGCCTCATCATGAGCCTTACTGGGCCTAGCCATAGTAGCACCAGCTTCTGGTCTTCCTCCTGGAAGATAATATCCCAAACCATGCTCTTCGGGCTCTCCACCCGTCCACTCATGCATCATATTTAGAGTCGATGAATCAATAGGAGCGACCGACATCTGTAGCTGCTTATAAGAAGGCCAGTGAACTCCAATTGCTCTACACAACTTCGTGACGGTAGATGCATAAGGGATGTTGCTTTGTGTCCTCCCCCTCAAAAACTGCAAAATCCCTTAGTAGATGAACTCACCAAGGTCTACACAATACTCCTCATTCAAGATCCCCCATAATAACCTTGCTCTCTCAACTGTAACCTCATGTGCATGCGAAGAAGGCAAAATATTAGCACAAATAAAAGCATTCCATGCACGAGCATACCTGTTCATTGCAACCACCGGAAAAGAACGATACTCGTTAAATCCCATCTTAAACTTCCACACCGTGCCTGGCTGACAGAGAGTTGCACAAATCAAATCCAAATCAAAATCCTCGGGGGTCTTCTCATTCCAGTTCTCCTCCTCGGGCTTCCTTTGTCGCTGCCCAATAACACGGTGAATCGCCTCGGGCTGGTAATCAACAGTAAGCCCACGAACAACCGTATACCCATTCTTGTCAGCCTTTGCGTTCGCATAAAACTCGTGAACCACACTCCTTAGAACCGCCTCCGGTGACTCACAAAAAGAAATCCACCCTTTCTCCGCAATCATCGGCAATAACTCACCATCCCACCCTGATGGTAAAAACCCCCTCTCCTTTAGAATCAGCTTAGTCAGAAGCCTAGTATACTCCTCCTTAGCAGCCCTATCCACCAAACGGGGCCTCGCAGCAGTTCCCCTCAAAGAATCAGCCGTAGGAACGGTGCTGCTGCTATCAATAGTTCGAGATCTCTTAGGTGCCATCGAAACTGAGAAAAAGTGTTTAAGAGTTGTGTTTTGAGTGTAGGAGAGAGTTTTGAAGTTGAAAGTGTATAGGAGTGTATATGGAGGTGTTGTGTGTATATATAGGGTAGGATTTAGGTTTAGAATTAGAGTAGGAGTGGGGTTTGTGGGAGAGAAATCGTGGGTTTGTGGGTTGTTTGCTGTGGGTTTTTATGTTTTTTGATTTTTCTGATTTTTTTTATAAGGCTGAAAATTTTTTCTGACAGAAGGGTGCCAGGCGGCCGCCTTGCCGCTCGGGATTTTGAGGCGGGCGCCCCAGACTCCAGGCTGCCGCCCGGGATTTCCAGGCGGGCGCCCCAGGGGTTTTTGGGAAAAAAAAATTTCTGCCCATATTTTCATATTTTTTTGGGTTTTTGGATATGGTTAACTTCTAAAGGTTCCTAAAGTCTCAAATCTTGGGTTGTCTCCCAAGAAGCGCTTCTTTTACGTCATTAGCTTGACGTAGAGGAGTTCGATCAAGTTGATAATAAAACGGCGCTAACCACTTCCCGGTTTACCGTGTCCCCATAATAATGCTTCAATATTTGACCATTAACTTTGAATGCTTGGCCCGGATCGTTCTCAAAAATATCCAACGCTCCATGTGGAAATACAATTTTGACGATAAAAGGTCCAGACCACCTTGATTTCAACTTTCCAGGAAAAAGTCGGAGACGAGAGTTGAATAAAAGAACTTGTTGCCCCAACACAAATGACTTAGGAGATAGCTTCCTGTCATGCCACCTTTTTACTTTTTCCTTGTACATTTTATTGTTCTCGTACGCTTGAAGTCGAAATTCATCAAGTTCATTTAACTGAAGCATTCCCTTCTTCCTAGCTGCATCTAGATCAAGGTTCAACTTCTTCAATGCCCAATAAGCCTTATGCTCTAGCTCCGCAGGTAAATGACATCCCTTACCATAGACAAGTTGAAACGGGGACATCCCAAGTGGAGTCTTGTATGTTGTTCTATATGCCGAAACTGCTTCCTCGAGCTTTAAAGACCAATCTTTCCTTGACGGACAAACAACTTTCTCTAGAATGCGCTTGATCTCTCTATTAAACACTTCAGCTTGACCATTAGTTTGTGGATGATAGGCAGTAGCAATACGATGATTCACATTATAGCGTTGTATCATAGAAGTGAACTTATGATTGCAGAAATGCGACCCCTCATCACTTATGATCACTCGTGGTATTCCAAACATTGTGAATATCTGCTTATGAAGAAAATTCAACACTACCTTTGCATCATTCGTCGGCAGAGCCTTGACTTCCACCAATTTCGAGACATAATCGACTACCAACAAGATGTAATGATTATTACAGGACGAGATAAATGGTCCCATGAAATCAATTCCCCAAACATCGAAGACCTCAACTTCAAGCATCACATTTAAAGGCATCTCATCCTTTCTAGTAAGATTCTCAACTCTTTGGCAACGATCACACCTTAAAACGAACTGATGTGCATCCTTAAACAACGAAGGCCAGAAAAAACCTGCTTGCAAAATACGGGTTGCTGTCTTTTCACCACCATAATGTCCACCATAAACTGTGGAATGGTAGTCTCGTAATATCCCCTCCGTCTCACAAAATGGGATACATCTCCTGATGATCTGGTCAGCTCCCTGTCTAAACAAATATGGTTCATCCCACATGTACCACTTCACCTCATGTAGAAACTTCTTCTTTTGAGATGTATTCATATTAGGAGACATTATATTGCTGACAAGATAGTTCACAATATCTGCGAACCATGGCTCTTCCTCCTGAACTGCGAATAACTGCTCATCCGGAAAAGATTCGTTGATCAACGTCTGATCATGGGAAGTAGAATCGGGATTCTCCAATCTAGAGAGATGGTCAACTACTTGATTCTCGGTACCTTTTCGATCCTTGATCTCTAACTCAAATTCCTATAGCAAGAGCACCCAACGAATAAGTCTAGGTTTCAAATTCTTCTTTGAGACCAAATAGCGAATGGCAGCGTGATCAGTGAATACTGTCACCTTTGTCCCAAGCAGATAAGATCGAATTTTTTTGAAACCAAAGACTATAGCCAAGAGCTCCTTCTCAGTAGTGGTGTAGTTCATTTGAGCTCCATTAAGCGTCTTACTAGCATAGTAGACCACATGAAAAAGATTATTCTTGCGCTGCCCAAGAATTGCTTCCACTGCATAATCACTCACATCACACATCATCTCAAAAGGTTCCGTCCAATCAGGTGCAATAATAACTGGTGCAGTTATCAAACTCTTCTTGAGAGTCTCGAATGCCGCCAAACATTCTTCATTAAATTTGAAAGGCACATCTTTTTCGAGCATGTTGCACAACGGCTTAGATATCTTCGAGAAGTCCTTGATGAAACGCCGATAAAAACCCGCATGACCAAGAAAACTACGGATTCCTTTCACAGAAATAGGTGGTAGAAGATTTTCAATGACTCCCACATTGGCTTTATCCACCTCAAGGCCCTTGCTAGAGACTTTATGCCCAAGAATAATGCTTTCACGCACCATAAAGTGACATTTTTCCCAATTGAGCACCAAATTAGTTTCCACACACCTTTTTAGCACCGAACGAAGATTATTCAAACATTCATCAAATGAATGTCCAAAGACGGAGAAGTCGTCCATGAACACTTCGACATTATTTCCAATCATATTAGATAATATAGCCATCATGCATCTCTGAAAAGTGGCAGGTGCACCACATAAGCCAAACGAAACTCTGCGAAAAGCAAACGTGCCAAACGGACAAGTGAAAGTAGTCTTTTCCCGGTTTTCTGGTGCAATGCAAATCTGATTATAACCCGAATAGCCATCCAGAAGACAATAATACTCATGACCAGCCAACCTGTCAAGCATCTGATCAATAAACGGAAGAGGAAAGTGATCCTTCCTCGTGGCTTTGTTTAACTTTCTGTAATCCATGCATACCCTCCATCCTGTAACTATTCGAGTGGGGATGAGCTCATTCTTCTCATTTGCTATCATAATTATACCCCCTTCTTAGGTACACATTACACGGGGCTCACCCAAGAACTATCAGATATAGGATATATGATTTCTGCATCCAGCCACTTCAGAATTTCTTTCTTCACCACTTCTTTCATGATAGGATTAAGTCTTCATTGTTGCTCAATAGTCGGCTTACTACCTTCCTCTAGAAGAATTTTATGCATGCAGTACGAAGGGCTGATCCCTTTTATATCTGCTATAGTCCATCCGATGGCCGATTTGAATTCTCTCAAGATCCTCAAGAGCTTATCCTCCTCACTACCTGAAAGTTCGGATGCAATAATAATAGGCAAAGTAGATGCATCACCTAAAAAAGCATACCTCAAGTGTTCAGGAAATGGTTTAAGCTCCAAAGTAGGTGCTTCCTCAATAGATGGTTTGAGCTTTCCCTCAGCATTCTTGAGATCAGTATTACCAAGAGATTCAAATGGCATGTCTAGGTTTCGCTTCCAAGGAGAAGCATTTAGATATTGTAGTTGCTCATTGCCTTCCTCATCTTCACTGTCAAATTCCCCCACTAAGGCTTTCTCTAAGGCATCAGACTTTAACATATGATCAAGTTCCGAAGTTACCGCAGAATCAATCAAATCCACCTTTAAGCACTCCTCATCTTCCGTAGGGAATTTCATCGCATTGAATACATTAAAAGTCATATCCTGATCTTGCACTCTCATCGTAAGTTCACCTTTTTGCACATCTATCAAGGCACCTCCTGTAGCCAAAAAAGGCCATCCCAAGATTCTAGGAATCTTCTTATCTTCCTCGAAATCCAGAATGACAAAGTCTGCAGGAAAGATGAGCTTATCCACCTTTACTAACACGTCCTCCACGATGCCTCGTGGGTATGTAATAGAACAATCAGCCAATTGTAAAGACATGTAGGTGGGCTTTGGATCAGGAAAATTCAGCTTTTTGAAGATAGACAATGGCATCAGATTGATGCTTGCTCCCAAATCGCAAAGGCACTTGTCGAAAGACAACTTGCCAATGGTTCAAGGAATGGTGAAGCTACCTGGATCTTTAAGCTTTGGAGGTAATTTTTGTTGCAGCACAGCAATGCACTCTTCCGTTAGAGCAACAATATCAAGGTCATCCAGTTTTACCTTCCTTGAAAGAATACTCTTCATGAATTTTGCATAACTAGGCATTTGCTTCAGAGCCTCAGCAAAGGGTATGTTGATGTGAAGTTTCTTGAATACCTCCAGAAACTTACCAAATTGCTTATCCAACTTTTGTTTTTGCAATCTCTTAGGAAAAGGTGGTGAAGGATAGAGTTGTTTCTCCCCTGTATTACCCTCAGGCAGAGTGTGTTCAACAGTAGTCTTCCTTGGTTCCGCCTCTTTCTCCTTTTGCTTCTCCTCTTCATCTACCACTTCAGCTTCTCCATCTTTTGCTTTTTCAGCATCAACAACTTTTCCAGACCTTAAGGTGACAACCTTGACTTATTCCTTAGCTTCCTTCCTGCCTGGCACTTCAGTATCGCTGGGAAGTGTGCCAGGTTGATGATTGAGCACAACATTAGCTAGTTGACCGATTTGATTCTCCAAGGTCTTGATAGAAACAACCTGACTTTTGCACAACAGCTTGAGCTCCTCGAAATCAGCACTAGAAGGTGGAGCAGTACCTCCTTGTTGAGGATATGATTGCCTTTGAGCATAATGCTGAGGTTGCGTGAATCCAGGTGGATTAAACTATTTACTTATAGGTTGCTGATATGGTTGCTGAACAACATTCCGATTGTTGCTCCAGCTGAAATTGGGATGATTTCTGTTATTAGGATGATAAGTAGCTGGCACAGGCTGCTGCGGTCGCTGATAATTGTTCACATACTGAACAGATTCATTAACAAGAGAACACTGATCCGTAGCATGAGAGCCTGCACAAAGATCACAGACCATATCTATCTGATTGACTCCATAGTTGGCTAAAGAATTGACCTTCAAAGACAGCGCTTGGAGCTGCGCTGCAATAGCTGTAGCTGCATCAACTTACAGAATACCTGCTAACTCATGCATCATCCTTTGAGTTGGATTCTGATACTCATTTGCAACCATAATTTCAATAAGATTATAAGCCTCGGTATAGCTTTTGGCCCACAAGGCGCCTCCAGCTGCTGCATCGAGCATGGGCCAAGATTGGGCCCCCAAACCATTGTAGAACCCAGTGATCACCAGTCAGGCATACCATGATGTGGACACTTTCTCAACATCTCCTTGTAGCGCTCCCAAGCTTCGCACATAGATTCTGTTCGTTGCTGCGCAAACTGAGTAAGAGCACTCCTCATAGCGGCAGTCTTGGCCATTGGATAGAATTTTACCAGAAACTTTTATGCAAGATCTTCCCAAGTAGTGATGGACCCAGCTAGTTCAGAATGTAACCAGTCCTTAGCTTTATCCCACAGAGAGAATGGGAAAAGCCTCAGCTTGATAGCCTCATCAGTAACACCATTATATTTGAAAGTACTACAGATCTCGACAAAATTCCTGATATGTATGTTGGGATCTTCAGTCGCAGCACCTCCGAAAGAAACAGAATTCTGCACCATCTGAATAGTGCCCGGCTTGATTTCAAAAGTGTTAGCCTGAATAGCCGGATGAAGGATGCTTGACTGAATGTCATCAATTTTTGGCCGAGAAAAGTCCATAAGAGCTGGATCTGCTGCTGGAACTATACGATCACCCATGATTACTGGTTCTTTCTGCTCACTCTCCTTATCCGAATCTGTAAAATCTATCTTCTCTCGAAATAACAAAAACTGAGTCTGTCTCCTCAGCCATATCTAGAGTCCTCTTGCGAGTGCAAGAACGTGTTTGCATAAACGCTCGCTAGAGTACCTGAAACACAACCAGAAACAATAAGTAACACGTCTTAATAAATGAGTCCTAATGACCACTGAAGCAAGTACATAAACTAAACAAATACACCGAGTCCCTGGCAACGGCGCCAAATAATTGTTAGGCATAAAACACGCGCTAATATTTCACGCAAGTATACGTGTTCACAAGTAATATAGAATAATTTCTAGTTCATTCCCACAGAGACTCAGACTAATTATGTTCAATTAACACTCACTCACCAATGTACGATTACTTCCCAATGTCAAGACAATAACACTTAAGATTGATTACTAATTATTAACTACAATTAACTACTAGAATAAAACACTTAAATAACACTTGAATTAACAATATCAAACACACATGAGATCATAACTTCATTACTACTTCCTTCAATAGTCATTGTTATTACCCTTAGCATGTAACTGTGATAATATTAATCGAACAACACGAAACTGATAAAAGCCAACTTTCGTTGTACTAGTACCATTCTACCAAACATCCACAATTAAGATAGAAGTTGAATAGGCATCAATTATGTTGAGACCCTATATGTCTACAAAATTTGACAACATAACGAATTAAGCACAAGTTATTCATTATGATTACACAGGGTAAGTAAAACGGTTAGAGTTACCCACTAATCATGCATACACATACATGAACCTATGCTAGCATGGCAAGTTATAAATCTCAAGATTCACTGTCGTTTCACAAGAGATTAACAGACTATCTTATATGTTCGCGACGCACATAAGACAAATAAGCACAACCTATGCTAGATATCATACAATCATCACACACCAAGGTATTAAACAACTAACTAAAGAAATCCATAGTAAATCCGTTACGACCCCATGATCACGATTAGCCCATGATAGAACTCATCGTCACCATGGGTTCATATGAAAACATGATAATAACACACAATATAATCTAATAAAAATACTTATTAAAACCAGAGTACGTCACAAGAGTAATAAGGTTCAAAGTAAAGAAAACTAGCATCCACTGTTACAATGAATAAAAGAATCACAAGAAAATGTATGCTACCTCTTCTTCATTGCGATGTGCTAAAATGGTCTTCTTTCTTCTCTCCTTGCTCCTTGCTTGATACCACACACCGTGAAACGTCTCTGAAAATTACTTATATAGAAGCCCACAAGAACCAGCCGTCTCAGAAGTCCATCAGAATAAGAAGTGTAAAAATCAGATTTTAATTTCCCGTCTCCGGGCGGGCGCCCCAGCTTCCCGGGCGGGCGCCCCAGCTTCCCGGGCGGGCGCCCCAGCTCCCAGGCGGCCCCAGATCTTGAGCGGGCGCCCAGCAGGCTACCGGAAAAAATCACATTCTGCTCCTGATTTCTGCTGCATTCTGCTCCTAACTTCCCACAACCAATGCCAAGCACTTCCTAGGCTTATTTTCGATTAAATATTCCTACATACGTAAGTTATACCCTGAAATGCAAAACCCTAGAAAAAACGCATCAAATACACAAAATACTTGATTTCAAGACATTAATTCAAGCCATTATAAGACGTTCTAAGTGGTATAAAATGCCACTTATCAACTACCTTCTCTACCTGAACAGGTAAGGCCTGAAATCCCTACTCCCCTACTCATGCATGCCAACAAGACTAAGAGGGAGATATAGGCTAGGCTGGCACAATCAAGATCATCTCAACAGGTCCAGGGTGCTGAAAAGAAATTAAATAAAGAAGTAGATCTTGACATGGAGAGACTTATTAGGGCTGCTGAAGGACCTAGTTTGAGCAGAGAATTTGATGAACTACTCAAGGCCCTAAAAGCTTCTCTCAATAATAATCACTTCACATACAAAAGGCTCTGGACAAGAAAAATAATTTCATAAGAGTGATCATGGTCAATCAGGACAACTTTATGCAGAAGAAGATAGTGATAAATGCAAATGACTCAAGGATAGACAGATGTATGCAGGTGTCCCTCAATTACCTTGTCTCAAGGAGGGCATCTGAGTTATATATCTTCATCAACAAATTCAAAGTTATAACTCATGAAGATACCTTGCTATTAACTGAATTGAGAAATGCTCAAGTGGCTGATTTTCCTGAAGCATATCTACAACCATGCAAGGGTATATCATACATCTGTCCAAACACCAAAAATTTCATACATTTTCAAATCCCCAAGCAGTGTG
Organism: Apium graveolens; assembly: GCF_009905375.1. Taxonomy (NCBI): domain Eukaryota; kingdom Viridiplantae; phylum Streptophyta; class Magnoliopsida; order Apiales; family Apiaceae; genus Apium; species Apium graveolens. Next base: position 222,615,480 of record NC_133651.1, on the reverse strand, counting down.
TCATGAGCAACAAGAAGATTATCATGATCCTAGAAACTGGCTTAAAAACCAAGAAGAACAAGAACTTTGATTACATGGAGATGATAAAGTTATTGGGGGAGATACTTGAATAATGCAGAAGCCAACTTGCCCAAAACTCAAATTAACAAGGATGACTTGGATGATGATGAGCAGAAGAAAGATGATCAAAATCCTTCTGTCTCAAATCCAAGTCAATCCAATAAGCCATCTGGCAGCAAGGGTAGAGAGAAAAGGAAGGAGGATGATAAGAAAGATGAAGAGAAGAAGAGAAGCAGTGAGAGGAGGAGCAAAAAGAATCATGATAGCTCAGAAACATAACAAGCCCTAAAAATCTAAACAGTCCTAGCTCAACCTTTATCTCAACCTTCAAAAATAACAATCTCAAACATTATACCCTCCTAAACTCCAAAGCCTAAATTTCTTTACAAGCAAACTGCAAATTCTTTCCTAAAAATTCCAATCACCACAAGCCAAACAAGTCTCAAGAAAATCTCAACCCTACCTTTAACCAAGCCTTCACTAAAAGTTAATCTTAAATCTGTTGGAAGAAAAACTAAGAAAGTCAAGTCTTCTGAAAAAGTTAAAGTCACTGAAAGGGCCATCTGGAACTGTTTCAAGCAATCTGACTTCCTATCTTTAAATTGGTGCATCTCAGATGAAGATCATTTTCAACAACTTGCTGAGGAAATAGTCAGAGTCTGGGTTGTATCTCTTAGGGAAGTTAGAATTTTCTATGAAGATGGTTCTTTCACCTTTCTTGGTAGTGATTTAATGGATTCTCTCTCCTACAGAAATTAAGAGAACAATAAGTTTATTAAAGGACAAGGATACTGCCACAAGGGCATGGAGATCATTTATAACTGGGTGGTTGATTGAAAGGGAAGAAACAAGAAAAAAGAATGAAGTTGAAGCTGAAGAGAGAAGGAGGAAGTATGATGAAGAAATTGAGATGTATATAAGAAGATTAGAAGAGCTCAAGGCAAAAAGGAATGAACAGAATCTCTAAGGATAGGAAATTTCTAAACATCAAAGCTGGTGGATTCTCAAGATTTAGAATAGATTTTCTAGATAGTGGTTATCCCAAGGTAGCAAGACAAAAACTTGTAGAAGCTCTAAGTGGAACACCTATTATAGAAGAATTGGAAATTATTGATCACTTGAAGGAGGTTCTTAGGGAAGAAGCAGATACAAAAACTGTGTTTACCTGATACTTATAACCATTAAACTTTGTAAATCTTATGTTATACAAAAGTTAAAATTTTATCAAGCTTTGTGTATTAATTTTATTTTCCATCATTTTAAACTCGGGGTTAGTCTTGTTAACAGGCATGAATTTGTGTTAAGAAATCTTCTCACAAATTGAGGGAGATTGTTGTGCAAGACATGCCTATACCTTAACAAGACTAAAAAAATTTGTCAACCCTAAGAAAGTTGTATTGTTATCTTAATTTGTATTTTGTACTTGTAACATTTTAAAGTCTGTAAAAATACAAAGGAGCAGACTGGAGTCTTTTTCCTTAAATAGTATCAAGCCTAAGGATTCTATCTGGAAGAAGATCAAGATGATCATGCCTCAGAAGAATTTTGAAGAAGCTTGGAGTTGAATAAATCTGTTTGGATAAAAATACTCTAAGTCAAGATCTCTACAAGTCACAAATTTAGTGTTATAGAGAAGTCATTCGAGAACGCCAAATGACTTATCGAGAAGTCAGGAAAGCTACTAGAGAACTACAAGAGATATCGACAAGTCAATTGAAGACATGAAGTTTGGAGATATCGACAAGTCATTTCTTTACTAGAGAACTCAGAGTTATTGACAAGTCTACATTCATTAGAGAACTCTGAGTTATCGATAAGTCAAAGTCCACTAGAGAACTCAGAGATATCGATAAGTCAAAATTCACTAGAGAACTCAAAGTTGTTGAAAAGTCAAAGTAAAGACATGAAGCTGAGAGATCTCGACAAGCCAAAGTCTCATTCGAGAACTCAGAGACCTCTATAAGTCAAATTCACTATAGAGTATTAGAGATCTCGATAAGTCAATATACTTATCGAGATGTCAAGATCTCTATATGCCTAACTGGAGATCTCGAGGTAAATTCTCAAAGTACAAAATGCAGATCAGTTCAATATCCAAGATATACAATCAACAAACAATCCAACCAGTTGGATTGACAAATCTACAAAAAGCAGCTTGAAGGATGTGCAAGATCAATGGTGAAGATTAACTGATAAAGGAAGATCAAAATAATCACAGGATGCTAAAGATATGTTAAACCAGAAATAGAAGATTCACTTTTCCTAAAATGGAAATGACAAGTGACAGTTTAGTAAAGGTTAATAGCATGTCTTATTGTACACTGTGTAAACTAGTAGTTAACTGAGTTATAAAGTTAACAATGGTCTTTTGTCAATTATAACAATTTTTAGATAGAAAATCTTGTAAAAATCTCAAGAAGAAGCTAAGCTCTTTATCAACAAAGAGCCTAAAAATTTCATAGCAAAACATTCTTAATTTTAATATAAAATTAAGTAAGTTTTGAAGATCTGTATTCTTTATTCTTGCAAGTTTAATTTCTGCATGAACACACTTTCACTACAAAATTTAATTTACTTTGTTCAACCATAAAAGATTCAAGAAAAGGTTAAAAACAGTAAAACACATTCACCCCCCTCTATGTGTTATTCATTTCCTAACACATGTTATTTCGTAACAATTTTTTATAACTATTTTTATGTCTCTAAAATTACTCTTTTTTCTCGCACCTTTTGTAAATCATTTTTAAATCATTTATGTCCGAACTTCATTTCTTTTTTTAATCACCATTTCTGTTCGGACTTTTTATACTTCATTCATCTCATCCAATTACTCCCTTCGTCCTACCCAATTTTTTATATTGAGGGACTCTTTATATCGCGAGACGGGAACTCGACACATACTCTTTAAGACTCTTATAAAATGTAATTATCTAAAAAATAATAATTTTCTTCTTATAATGTTCTTGTATATAAAAAAATAAATTATGAAACTTTAATTTATAGTAGCCTTAAAATACATGTAAAACTTGAGAAAAAACTGTAAAAAATGAGTGGGAGAGAGTATTTATTAACCCCCAACATTTACGAAAACGAACTGAATCAGAGAAAATAGGGTCAAAAATTATTTTTTATGAAAATTGGTTGAGAACCAGAAAAAATCAGATTATTCGGTAAAAAATCGGTCTCATTGATAAAAATTTAAAAAATAGATAGAAAAATTAAAAATTAAAAAGTATAAATGTGTAAATATATATATATATATATTATGTTGATATATGAGTTAAATATCAAAGTGGTCACTCAAGTGAAGGGCATAAATCACTTTTGTCATCAATCTCAACAGGGTATTACTTGAATCACTGAAGTCATAATAAATGTAAAACAAATACCTTTAAATTTATACTCAAAAATGAAAACCTATTTTTATGGAGTTGTATACATTTTTATGGAGTTGTATACATTTTATGAAGTTATGAATTCTAGTATTTTTAGATAATCTATTTAGTTTTTTAAAAATATGCCTACTATTTATTTTTAAAATTATAATTATTTTATATTATTTAAATAAAAATAATTAGTATAAAGGCTTTATAAAATCTACATATATTATCTTAAATATTAGAATTTATATCTTTTTATTTGGTTGTGCTAGCATTTAATAAAATTGTGTTGAACTCAATATTATATGAATTTTATTTTTCGAGCGCAAATTTAGAGTTATTTGTTTAATATTTATTATGAGTTCAATGATTCGAATGATACCCATTAAGATTGGTGATAAAAATGATATATGAGTTTCACTTGAGTGACCACTTTGATATTTAACCCTTTTCAGCTGATATACATAGTTACTATTTTAAATAATTAACTTATGAACTTTCTTAATTTTTCATCTCAAATTGCCCTCAATTCATAAGTTATATCTTAAAAATTATATTTACTTTAATAAAACTACATATTTTAAATTTATTTATGATAAATATATCTATAATAATTCTATATTTATAATCAAAATAATAAAATAATTACATATATTAATATTTAAATATATAAATAATATTAAATTAGTTTCAAATAATGACCTGATTAATTCCCGATTACCAATTAATTCCTGAACGGTGCCTGTACCGACTAAGTCCGATTCCCGCTTTTTACAAGACTAACTCTCAATATCGGAAGGTTATAAAGGTAAAAAATCTTGTATTAAGGGTTCAAGATTTATGATTTATATGAATAGGTAGTGGATTCCATGTTCTAGATCTATATATATATGTGTGTGTTTAGTTATAGGAGTGAGTTCATTCCGGGTCATGGCAATTTTTATAATCGTTAGATCAGCTAACCAACTGTTATGATTATAATAAAAAAATGACCTCAATCCTGAACGATGTCTACATTACGGGATAATTATATTTTTATCCCTGACCACGTCCCTCGACATTGTCCAATGTCCGTTCTAATTTGAACGAACCCAATAACACAGCTAACATACAAATCCTAGAACACAACTGAAAAAAATATGACTAAAAAACACACTACCTGCAACGGGAGATTACAACAAAGGCGATTAGAAAAGATAAGATAGTGATTATTATATATAAGGCTAATGTGACACCCTTGTACTGTAATTTATTTAAAATTTAACTTCTAACTCCTTTAAAGTAATTTACAAAATAATATATCATATCTACTCCAAATGACAAAAAAAATCCTTAAAGATTTTACTTACAAAGTCTAAAGACTCAACTATATTAATGTATGCAATTGTTAACCTTTTCATGGTAACCTTTTATTTTAAAAGTCTTACATATTTTATTAACTCCGGTTAAATAGTTATCAACTATTTTACTACATTACTTTAGAGTATTCAAATTTGTCCATATATAATTACAATCATAGTTCTACATGATACACTTTTCAAAACATATTAAGCAGTTCCTATATACACATGAAACAGACGAGGGGGAGACGAGTCCAGCCGGACAGCCTATATCGTATGGAAGAATTTATGTGTTCCATGACCTCCACAGTCCAAAAAGGCAAGACTATGATTCAAGTGTCTGAAATAAAACATGTTCATTCATTGTGAGTTCATGCCCAGTAAATATAATTTTTATAACTGAAAATAACATGTATTAAATCAAATAACTGATTAGTATTTACAATGATTACCCATCTCTACAAATATTGGATTCCAATATTTAATACCTTTTCTTTATGTTGAATATATTCACCATTAAAACTAGTCAATACTTACTCTACGCCTAAATATACTTTACATATTCATAATTTACATAGCTACTATTGAAAGATATGTTGTCAATAATGTAGGATTAAATCTTAGAAGTGACATTTTACAAATATTGCACATATATGTAGAATTTTCTTTTTCTTTTTATATACCAATGGACTCAAGAAATGGCTCTCAAGAGTATAAAATAAATGTAGCAACTTGCTCTTTTATACATTGTTCATATGTCAATGGATTCAAGAGGTGGCTCTAGGGCTGTAAATAAACCGAACTCAGACGAATATTTTTACGAACATGAACAAAAAATTAACGAACCGAACAATGCTCGTTAACTTATCGAACAAAATTCTTTGTCCGGACTCGAGTTCGGTTATTCTCGAATTAAACACGAGTTGTTCACGAACGTACCGAACCGAGCTTGAACTCGAACCGAGTTCAGACAGCTTGCTTAAACAACTGATAAAAATTGTTGTTGGGCCTTTGCTATGTAAGCCCAATGCAAACATAAACAATTTATTAGTCCAAATTATCTTGCTGGCCAAATTGAATATAATGATTAAAAATACAAAACAAAACATAAAACATGAATGATTAAAACTTACAAGGTCGGAGATATACGAGCAATGACGACTCAAGATCAAGAGGGGGGGGAGAGAGCTTGAAGATCAATATCTCTAATCATTTATTCTTAATCAACTAGGAATTTTCTTAGTTACACAATCTTAAATTTAAACACAATCATTACAATTTAGGTTTTTTTTAACACAATTTTAATTCTTGAAATTGTGGTTGCTTTTGTGGTGGCTGTTGCTGTAGGGCCTGTATGTGTTTTCAAGTGAAGTGTCTTCTTACAACTGCTCAATAAGCTGCTTAGAGAGACTAGTGTTAGTTTGTTTTTGACTGGGTTTTTTGTTTTGGTTTAAGATCTTGTGATTTTGTTCCATAAGTTTTGCGTGTTTTATGGTTTTGCCAATTGTGGGGGGGGGGGAGATAGTGTTGTAGATGTATTAATTATGATATTTTTTACTTTTTCTCGAACAAACTCGAGCTTAATAAACTCGAGTCGAACTCGAGCGAACTCTACTCGAACACGAGTCGAACATGTTTTTGTTTGTTAAGCTTAACGGGACAAATATTGGGTTCGAACCTACATTCATTAGACTCTCGAACCGAACTTATCGAATTAGAACTCGATCAAGCTTAACAAACAGTTTGGTTCGTTAACAGCCCTAGATGGCTTACACGAATATAATCACGTGTAGCAGTTTGCTTTACACTATATTTTCACATGAATAGATTCAAGAGGTGGCTCTCACAAGTAATAACATTGTGTAGCACTTTGCTCTTTCATGTTATGTTCATTTATGATAACAGGGATTCAAAAGGTGGCTCACATGTTAGGTAATGAATACAACACAGGGGGAGGTGAATGTGTTTTGGATATTTTTAAGACTTTTTGAATGTTTGTTAGTTGGTGAACAAAGTAGATAAGGAATGCAACAATATTATGTTAACTGAAAATAAGCAGTGCACACAATATTTCAAAACTCACTTAATTTTGTATTAAAATCAAGCTAGTGTTTTTTTACAAATCCTAGGTTCTTTGTAAGTAAAGAACTCAGCTTCTTCCTTGAGAGAGTTGCAAGAAATTTTAGATCTGTTTGATACCATTGAAAACAAAGGACCAGTGTTTACTTTATAGATTAGTAAACATAGGTTTACACAACATGCGATAAGATGTACTAAACCCTGCTTTAAGTTATCTCTAAAGCTTTCCATTTCTGGCTTAGTGTATCTTTGCAAATCCTGTGAATTTGTGACTTTCTTGTGTCAGTTAATCTTGGCCTTTGATCTTGTACTCTTCAAGCTACTTTTGTAGAATTTTCAATCTAACTGATTAGATCATTTGTTGATTTATAATCTTGAATATTTAACTTGCCTACATTCTGTACTTGAGCTTCATATCGAGATCTTCAGTTTGTTGTATAGAGAACTGATATCTCGATAAGTATAATGGCTTATCGAGATCTATTAGTTCTCTATAAGTGTTTTGAATTGTCGAGATCTCTGAGTTCTCTATTAGTGAACTTGTCTTGTCGAGGTCTCTATACTTTTGCATGTAGAAATGACTTGTCGATATCTCTGAGGTCTCTATAAGCATATTGACTTACCGATATCTCTGAGATCTCTATTAACATATTGACTTGTCGATATCTCCAATCTTTATATCTTTATTTTGACTTATCGACATCTCTGAGTTCTGAAATGCATAAATGACTTGTCGATATCTCAGAGATCTCTATATACATTTTGACTTGTAGATATCTCTGAGATCTCTAATGATACTTTGACTTGTCGATATCTCCAATATTCATGTTTTCATTTGGCTTGTCGATATCTCTGAGACTTCTATATAAGCGGTTTTGGACTTCTTGATAAGTCATTCTGGAGTTCTCGAATGACTTCCCTATATGACTTGATCTATGACTTGTAGATATCTTGACTTAGAATATTTTTCCTAAAACAGAATTATTCAACTCCAAGCTTCTTCACAATTTCTCTGAGGCATGATCTTCTTGATCTTCTTCCAGAGTTTATTCTTAGGCTTGAGACTGTTTACAGAAAAATACACCAGTCTGATCTTGACATTTTTACAGACTCATGTGATACAATACAAAATACAAATTAAGATTATCATACAACTAATTCTTAGGACTGTCAATTTGACTTAGTCTTGTTATAGTACAAACTTGTCTTGCACAACAATCTCCCCCAATATGTGAGAAGATTGTTTATCACAAATTCATGTCTGGTAACAAGACTAACCCCAAGTTACAATGAACAATAGAACATTACATAAAAAATTGAAAAAGTATAACTTTTCTACATAAAGTGATTACATGAGTTTGATAAATACATTCATCACACAAATTTCTCATAGCTTGTTTCCTGTCTAATGATGTCCTTTAATTCTACAAGTACTTGCAATTCCTCTATGATTTGTGTCCCTCTTAGAGCTTCCACAAGCTTGATCCACTCATCTAACGAATAATTATTCAATTAACCAACTCTAATTATTGAGAATCCACCAACTTTAATGTTCAAAAAATGTCCATCCTTGGTATTTCTGGTCATCCCCCTTGCCTTTAATTCTTCAAATCTTTTCTCAAACATTTCTATCTCTTCAACATATTTCCTTTTACTCTCCTCTCTTTCAGCCTTTTCTATTGCTATTCTTTCTTCCCTTACTATCAACCATACAACCAATATAGATCTCCATACCATTATACCAGTATCCTTATCATTCAGTAAGCTAATCACCCTCTTAATTTATGTGGTTGAAAATATATCCATTAAATTTCTGCCAAGTAAAGTGTAGGATCCATCTTGATAGTAGATTTTTACTTTTCTCAATGACATAACCCAAAATTTGACCATTTCTTCAGCTAATTGTTGAAAGTAGTCATCATCTGTGATGCACCAGTTTGAAGGTAGAAAATCTTTTTGATTAAAGTAGTTCCAGATGGCCCTCTCAGTAACTTGCAGTTCTTTGGCTTTCTTCCAACAGATTTGTAGTGGGTTTTGGTTGGTGGCTTAAAAGAAGGTAGGTTTAAGATTTTCTTTAGAGAAGTTTGGCTTGAAGTGATTGGTATTTTTAGTATAGTGTTAGCAGTGTGTCTGTACAAGAATTTAGGCTTAGCGGTTAGAGGTGGTAAAGTGTTTGAGTTTATTGGTTTAGGGGTTTGAGTTTGATTAATTCGGATTGTTAGGATATTTTTCTTTGGTTCTGAACCATCCTCCTTCTTCTTCCTTCTTCTCTCATCATTTCCTTTCCTCTTGGCATCTCCTTTATTGTCTCCTTCTTTGCTATCAGTTGCCTTAGAGGATTGACTTGGATTTGAGCCAGAAGGTTTTTGATCATCTTTCTTCTGCTCATCATCATCCAAGTTATCCTTATTGATTTAAGTTTTGGGCAAATTGGATTCGGGATTTCTCAAGTATCTTCCCAACAGCTTGATCATTTCTTCTTATTAAACAGTCTTGTAATGCTTAGTCTTCAAGTATGTCTCCAAAGCCATAATCAGGTTTTTGTTTGCCATGGCACATTGCTTAGGAATATGAAAGTGTTTGCAATGTTTGGTGGTAGGACAGATCACTCTCTTGCTTGGCTGTAAATATGCTTCTGAAAAAGCAGCTACTTGAGTCTTCTTTAATTTAATTAGCAAGAGAGTGTCTTTTTGTATCACTATGTGGACTTTATTTATCAGAATGTCTGTTAGGCCCTTAATCAATTGTAGGGAGGTGAATACAGTTAATACAATCAATTCGACAAAGCTTCAAGAGAATCAACAGTTTTTATATTAACTGATAAATACTTATTACAAACATACTCTCTCGAAAGGATGAACAAAATATCCTTGAGAGCTGCTAGGTTATGCAAAAGATATAACAATATCGCAATGCAGATAACATGAACCTAATATGTGCTTTATATAGAGCACAACTACACAATGTATAAGGAATCGTATTCTATCAACAACAAGGAAACCTATACAATACTTATGAGATAAATTCCTTCACCGCCTTGAGTCCTTGTTTCCTTTTCCTTATCGAAGATCAACTGATGTGACAAATACTGATTTTATCATTCGTTGACATCATCATCCGTCGATATCCTTATCGGTTGATTATCAACATCTGTTGATGTCATCATCATCCGTTGATGTAAGTTCTGATATGAACTTCTGATAATTTCTATTTGATATCATCAATTACTCCTAACAATCTCCCCCAACTTGTTCATTATGGAAATATGGACAAGTCCCAATTGATGATGTCAAAACTATCTAAATACAGGAATCAAGTATGCAAATTCGATCATGCGTCAGTGAATATCAAACTTTACTCTTCATCCTGAACTACTTATTTAACTTGAGCAATATCAGAGGTTAATTCCAGTTCTTCAACTCAGAATGCTTCATTAATCTTCCTTCTTTGACGATTTATTATTCTTCACATTTTTCTTCAGTATCATAAGCTTTTACTACTGTATAGATTGGATCTATCAGTATTTGAGATTTAGTTTCCTTAGATACTATTTTCTTCTTCTCAACAGCTTTGGCTTTAGACTTTGAAATCTTTGACTTCTTTCCTATCTTCTCCTTTCCTTTAAGCTTCATTTCAGCAGTTACAGTAACTTGTGATCTGAGATATTCTGACTGACTGATTTTCCTTATAACTACAACTCTGGTTGGTCTGTTAGATGGATTATCTTTATAAAGTACTTGAGAAATAACAGCAATATCAACATATGCTGTCTTCATGGAATTCTTGAAGTCTTCCTCCATTTGCCTTAGTTGTTCAAGATCAACTCCAGGATTTTCTTTTGCAAATATTCTTCTACTTACCTCAGAGTCAAATAATTGAATCTTTGGATCCTTGTAGAACAAAATTATCTTTCTTCATCTAACTTTCAGAGTTTAAAGAAATTGACTTGCTTCAGTACCAGCTTCTCTCTCCAGAATACCGTGGTCTTCATCAACAACATTTGTGACTTGTGAAGAATTTTGCATTTTTATAGTCACAGTCAAATCTTCTACTCTTCTTTCATTCCTCTTACTTTCTCCACCTTGTCTAGATTGAAATCTAGTGATTACTTTTGATGAACCACTAACTCCAACTAGCTCTTCACCTCTTCTCCTTTCACTATCCTTCTGTCCCCCTTATAACCTCCATCAGGATTTTCTTGTCAATGTTAGCTGTTTGCATTTAGATTTAACAATTTTCTCCACCTTTTTGGCATCATCACCAAGCAGTAGAGAAAGAATCATTGTAATATTCCATATTTTCAAATATTATTATTATTATTATTATTTGAAGTTGTTTATGTGATTTTTATGTGAATTTTGGTGAATTATCTGATAATTGGAGTGATGTTTTGGATGTTTATATGTGATATTCTTTGAGTATTCTAATTTTTATATGTTCAGAATAAAATATAGATAATTGTGATATTTTCTGGTAATTTTTGGACTGTTATATGATTTTATTATGATTATAGATTTAATAATTATTTCCTGAGTAATTATAAAACTATTTTATAAAGGCGGGAATCGTCCAACCTCAACAGTTTTTACGTTTTTACAACCTGAAACTCTTCCAAAAACTCCTTTCTAACCTTATCTGGATATTCTGAACATTTTCCCTGTTTTAACTTTTTCAATCCGGATTACGGTTTAACCCGTATGAGTTCCGACGTGAAATTTTCAATACGCTAATCATTTTATAGATCGATAAAAATCCAAATTCTCGGAAGGTGAGATAATATTACTTTATTTTTGGATAAAGTATTTTATAGGAAGCCCAGTTTTGATAATTATCCATATCGGGTATTAAATTATATCGTTATATAGTTATTTAGCGGCTAAGTAATTTAATTTCGGATCTGATGTGTAAAGGTAATTATCGAATTATTAAATAAATAAATTATGTGCATGGGTTCTGTCAACTGGATATTATTTTTGTTAATATTTTTTTTATTAATTACGTAAGATTATTGGTGTTCGAGTATCGTTTGTGTAATTAGTTGTGATGCTGTGTTACTTTGTTTTTATAGTTAAAAGTGATTATATTAAAGAATTATTTTCATAAATATTTGGATCATCTATAAAATTATTTTTATTGCTTCATAATCTTATTTATTATTTTAGGAGTTTATAAAATTTAGAAATTAATATTTTATTGATTATTAATTTTAAATGATTTTCTCATTTCATTTAATTGTAAAATCAGTATTTAATTCCCGAATTCTTCAAAAATTATGAAATTCATATTTTATTTAGTTAAGAATATTTCTAGAATTTTAAAATTTGTTCGGAATTTTTGAGGACTAGTTCGACCCGCGTGTTATTTTATTTGATCGATAAATTCTAATATGAGTTCATTTTAAAGATAATTTTAAATTATGGAAAAATTATTTTAAATAACTTTTAATTATTTGTGATATTTTATAAAATATTTTATTAATGTTCGGGTTTTAATTACCTGTGAATTGCTCGTTAAAACTAAAATGCGAGTCAGATAAAATTTTGTTGCGGGGTTTATTTGATAAATAAATAAAAAAAGGGGGGCAGGGGTTTGTAATCGGGTTTTAACCCGTTCTCTTCCTCTCCTCAATTCCTTGTCTCCCCCAAATCTCTCTCAACAAATCTCGCTCTCCCCTGTTAGCATATCTCTGTGTTTTTCTCTCCTTCCGGTGAGTTGTTGCCAACCATTTCCTCCCTTATTTTCTTGTTGTTGTTCTCTTCTCCGATTTCCTTTGTATCGCCGCCACCGGCCTCGCTTTTTCGGAGGGTTATGGTGGCGCGTGTGACATCCTCCCTGTGTGCGTGTGTATCGTGTTGGTGTGTGTATTTATCCGCGTGTGTGTGAGTTTGTATCTGTGTGTGTTCAGTGTCGTATGTGTGCGTTTGGTGTTGTGGGTTTAGTGTTTACATGGAGGTACTGCCTTGTAGTCTCCCGATTCATGTTTCTTGCGGCCATGTTTTCTGGTTGTTCTGATTTGTGCCTGTTTCCGGGTGTTTCCCCTCCCCTGACTGTTGGTGCGTGTTTACACGCGTTGGTTTTGTGAATATCTGTTATTAATTTAATTATTATGTTTTCTGCAGAAATTCATTGATTAGGATTCGTGAAATAAAATATTTTATTGCGGAAATTATAGTAATTAATCGATGGAATTTACGTAGGATGCCTGGTATTTATGGGAACCTGCAAATTTTATCGCCGTCGGCGATGAGCTTCAGCGAGCCGACGGTGGATTATGATGATTCGATCTGAGTCCTACAATTTAAAACACAAAATATGAATAAAAATTGTAAAATACTGTTTAAAACATAAAAATACGGATGACAACGATTAATAATTGTATTTAATTGGTATTGGTGAATTTGTGAATTGACATGGTTGACTGAAGTGGGTGATTGGATTTTGGATTGTGATTGATTGCGTTTGTGATTGATTTGACGTCGGGACGTTCGACGGGTAAGTCGATAAACAAATGAGACGTTGCCCGATTTTCGGGGAATTAATTACGAAAATATGGGACATAACCTATAATTATCGGAGACGTCGAATGAGGATATGCAATTAAATTTTACGAAACCTAATTACGTGTTGGGACAAGATATTTTATAAATAAACCGTCCGTCCGTTTAATACGAAACGAACGCCTCTATCCTCAAAAAAATATTTTGATTTCAATAAAAATAATTCTGAGACCTAATTTCTTTTGTATTGAAAGGCCGTTTGATTTTTGAATCTTTCCGAGTCGATTTTTGATCGATAAATACTGTTATTGACCTGATTTCAGTTTTAAACGTACCGAGTCGAACCTTTTAACGAACCGAGGCATGTGTGATATGAATTATGTAATACGTGAGTTATGTGTTACGTGCTATGTGAATTACATGCTTACATGAGTCAAGAGTCTTGTATTTGACTATCTTCTTTATGTGCGAGTTATCGTATGGGTAGACATTAGGGTTTTGACGCGCAGTTCGTAGAGTTATTATCGTTTAGACAATTAAAGTGTGATCTTTTAATTATAGATGCGGGTCGTTCGAGTTGATCTGGACAAGACGCTAGATAAAAAGTGAAATGGAATGGTATTGGATATCTGGCTTCTAGCAATCACATGAGCAGCATATCAGTAAAGTGTTGAAAAGAAAGACGGAGATGTTTTGAGACAGAGTGTCAGAATAGATGCGTCATTTCGAGTGTGACTAACTGCTAAATCCTAAAGGCAAGTATCTCTATCATCACTTATTGTTCAAGTGATATTTATTTTAAATCTTTTCATGCAAGTATTGCTTTGCCTATTCTCAGCTCAAAATAGATAAATATTTTACATATCGCTGAATTAAATAATTCTGTTTATGCAAATACTCATCTGTTGTTCTATGTTCAGAATATGCAAGTGTTTTTACTTATCCAATTAGCGGATTTATAAATGTTTTGGATTTTGAGAAAAATGGTTTGGTTGCCAATATTCCTGCCCAAGTGAATGGGGGAATAAAATTATTTTGGGTGTCAATTATTATGACCCCTTTTCAATAAAAGGTTTTAAGATTGGATCATAAATGCGTAAGTGACCGGGAAGGACGGTCCAGCGGAGGGCTATTTCTAAGTGTCATATGAAATATTATGACACAATTTTTTCCACAGGCAGATATATTGCCTTTTTATTTGAGTACTCATGTTTTTGGGGACATGCTTCTACGAATCATGACCCAGTGTTATCACACGGGCTTATAAGCATGTGATAGTACGTCCGTCGGAGAATGATCCCAATCTAAACTATCATATCATTTTTGATATTCATAGAATAAATGATTTATCAACTGTTTCTGTTTTGGAAAAATGGTGAAATGCAATTTTCATTCAGATTCTAATTTATGCTGCTTACTTTGTTGTTAAATATCAAAGGTGTTATTAATATAGATGATTGATGTTGACTTCAGTAGGGGATGTTGTGAGCATCAAAGTTCGTATTGATATCTAATTTGATATGACAACAAAATAAGTATTAATATCAAGAGTTCGGTTTTGAGTACATTTAATGATTCAATCTATAATCATTGTTTCATGTTATTGTTGTTTACGATATTTCCGTAAATGCTGTTTTATGAGTTTTATTCTCATCAAGATTCAAAGTATTGCGGAAGCGTTTCGCTCGAAAATATCGAAATAGTTTGAATACAGTGAGAAACAATTATCCGATTCTTTAATAAAATTTCTGTTTCAACAATTATGGTTTTAAAATGATCTGCGCTATTGCAGATGTCGGTTTTATATCAAAACGACCATATATATTTTATAACGATCTTGCTGAGCATTTCTTCCGTTCATACTTGCCTGTTTTTAAATTTAAACTCCAGTGAGGATTAGCTTGCGTTGTTTATCCGCGTAATTCGAGGAAGCAAAGAAGAAGCTCTTGGAAGGTGGTTGGTCCAGGGTTTGTGAACTAGAGGAAGTTCTATTATGTAAACTTTTTTATATTATATTATATTATACATGTGTTATTTTATGGTTGGGCCTAGTATACTTCTTTTCGAAGTTATACGTGCGAGTTAAATTTTTTGAGATTGAGAATTGTTGAAAAGAGTTTTAAAAGAAAGTGAAAAATTATTTATGGAATTTGGAATTCTTGTTTCTATAACTGTAACCTTAAAAGATCTTGGATTAGTTTGGGGTCATAGAGGCTAAATATCTTCCGCTGGCATTTGCATTTCGATTTAACAGGTTAATTTGGATTGAGGTTTCATAGTGACGACCAATTCCTTTGACCCCGGATTTGGGGGCGGTACAGGTTGGTATCAGAGCTGAGGTTATAGTAAACTAGAAACGAGAGTGTGTAGGAGTGTGTATAGCTATGTGAGTACGCTTGAGCTCATAACGAGTTCTTGTTGGACTATTGGATATAGTACCAATGGGTAAGCTAAGATAGGCGCATTTATTTGGGATGGTTGTGTTGAGCTGGACAAAACTCCCGGCAATTGCAAACTTTTATTATGGAATCTTCCGAGGCTACTATGATTTGAAGATGATGGAGATTATTGATATCCTTGGAACATGAAGAAGTGCCTAGAAGTGGGTGATGATTCATCAGAAGAGTTCAAATTGAAGATAAGTATTAAGACTTTGGCAATACCTTCTCTTTCTATAACTTCTTTTGATCTTTCTCAAAAAGAGGTATCTGTTAGAGTATATATTCCCTAACACTCCTTTAATCATTTTGTGCCAGAATTTTATTCTCTGGATTTCATTTCCTTCAGAAATATCAGCTTTGAAATCTTTCCAGTTTTATTCATTTGATTTTGGATTCCTTTGATATTCTTTTATTCTGATTGAGATGAACAACCCTACTCATAGGGGACACAAGGTATACTGTCTGTGTGATAGGAGTTGGATGGGACACCATCACTTGTGTGTGTTGTGAATACATAAAGGTTAATAACCTTTAGTAGTGTCCTAGTTTGGGCATGCAAAACCAAGTTCATTTGATCATATTGATCTCTCAGTTATTCTTTTATTTCAACAATACTTTTTCTCAAATTCAGATTTTGGTCCCATTATGATATCAAATTCTTTTCTTTTTGAGATTCTATGAGTTTATCATCCCAAACATTCGAAGGTATACCGATCAAGTTAAGCTGAGTTATCCTAGTCAAGTCAAAGCAGGGTTATGTGATAGAATTACCAAGAACGACAATGGATTGCAATGCGATTAAAATATCAGGGGCGTATAGCGAAGTCGATCTGTTTCTTTATTTCTCTCTCTATTTGTCTCTCTCTTTCTTTTTCCTTCTTTCTATCTTTCTCTCTATTCTTCTTTCTTGCAATCAGTAAAAGCGATTCTATTGAGGAATTGGTCAAAGGATGTGGATGGAACAAGGTGCAGAGTGAAGCTTTCGTAATAACTGTGTGGTATAAGGAATTGCAGTGTTATTGGAAATTTTAAGAAAAGTTGCGTATGCAAGATTGGGAAGTTGGTTAGGAGAGCCTTAGTGCTTTCTTCTGCTGATTCCGAGGACAGAATCCTTATAAGGGGGGTAGATTGTAATATTCCATATTTTCAAATATTATTATTATTATTTGAAGTTGTTTATGTGAATTTTGGTGAATTATCTGGTAACTAGAGTGATGTTTTGGATTTTATATGTGATATTCTTTGAGTATTCTAATTTTTATATGTTCAGAATAAAATATAGATAATTGTGATATTTTCTGGTAATTTTTGGACTGTTATATGATTTTATAATGATTATAGATTTAATAATTATCTTCTGAGTAATTATAAAACTATTTTATAAAGTCGGAAATCGTCCAACCTCAACTGTTTTTATGTTTTTACAACCCGAAACTCTTCCAAAATCTCCTTTCTAACATAATCTGGATATTCTGAACATTTTCTGTGTTTTAACTTTTTCAATCCGGATTACGGTTTGACCCGTACGAGTCCCGACGTGAAATTTTCGATACGCTAATCATTTTATAGATCGATAAAAATCCGAATTCTCGGAAGGTGAGATAATATTACTTTATTTTTGTATAAAGTATTTTATAGGAACCCCAGTTTTGATAATTATCCATATCGGGTATTAAATTGTATCGTTATATAGTTACTTAGCGGCTAAGTAATCTAATTTCGGATCTGATATGTAAAGGTAATTATCGAATTATTAAATTAATAAATTATGTGCATGGTTTCTGTCAGCTGGATATTATTTTTGTTAATATTTTTTATTAATTACGTAAGATTATTAGTGTTCGAGTATCGTTTGTGTAATTAGTTGTGACGCTGTGTTACTTTGTTTTTATAGTTAAAAGTGATTTTATTAAAGAATTATTTCATAAATATTGGGATCATCTCTAAAATCATTTTTATTGCTTTATAATCTTATTTATTATTTTATGAGTTTATAAAATTTAGAAATAAATATTTTGTTGATTATTAATCTTTAAATAATTTTCTGATTTCATTTAATTGTAAAATCAGTATTTAATTCCCGAATTCTTCAAAAATTATAAAATTCATATTTTATTTAGTTAAGAATATTTCGAGAATTTTAAAATTTGTTCGGAAATTTTGAGGATTAGTTCGACCCGCGTGTTATTTTATTTGATCGATAAATTCTAATATGAGTTGCATTTTAAAGATAATTTCAAATGGAAAAATTATTTTAAATAACTTTTAATTATTCGTGATATTTTATAAAATATTTTATTAATGTTCGGGTTTTAATTACCCGTGAATTGCTCGTTAAAACTAAAATGCGGGTCAGATAAAATTTTGTTGCGGGTTTTATTTGATAAATAAATAAAAAAAGGGGGCAGGGGTTTGTAATCGGGTTTTAACCCGTTCTCTTCCTCTCCTCAATTCCTCGTCTCCCCAAATCTCTCTCTCCCCTGTTAGCATCTCTCTGTGTTTTTCTCTCCTTCCGGTGAGTGGTTGCCGACCCTTTCCTCCCTTCCTTTCTTATTGCTGTTCTCTTCTCTGATTTCCTTTGTATCACCACCGCCGGCCTCGCTTTTCCGGAGGGTTATGGTGGTGCGTGTGACATCCTCCCTGCGTGCATGTGTATCGTGTTGGTGTGTGTATTTATCCGCGTGTATGTGAGTTTGTATCTGTGTGTGTTCAGTGTCGTATGTGTGCGTTTGGTATTGTGGGTTTGGTGTTTACGCGGCGGTACCCGCGTGTAGCAGCCCGATTCATGTTTCTGACACCCGTGTTTTCTGGTTGTTCCAATTTGTGCCTATTTCCGGGTGTTTCCCCTCCCCTGACTGTTGGTGCATGTTTACACACGTTGGTTTTGTGAATTTCTGTTATTAATTTAATTATTCTGTTTTCTGCAGAAATTTATTGATTGCGATTCGTGAAATAAAATATATTATTGCAGAAATTATAGTAATTAATCGATGGAATTTACATAGGATGCCTGGTATTTATGGGAACCCGTAAATTTTATCACCGTCGGCGATGAGCTTCGGCGAGCCGACGGTGGACTATGATGATTCGATCTGAGTCCTACGATTTAAAACGCAAAATACGAATAAAAATTGTAAAATACGGTTTAAAACATAAAAATACAGATGGCAACGATTAATAATTGTATTTAACTGGTATTGGTGAAATTGTGAATTGACGTGGTTGACTGAAGTGGGTGACTGGATTTTTGGATTCTGATTGATTGCGTTTGTGATTGATTTGACGTCGGGACGTTCGACGGGTAGGCCGATAAACAAAGGAGACGCTGCCCGATTTTCGGGAAATTAATTCCGAAAATACGGGACGTAACCTATAATTATCGGAGACGTCGAACGAGGATACGTAATTAAATTTTACGAAAACTAATTACGTGTTGGGACAAGATATTATATAAATAAACCGTTCAAGTATTTTAGTTGTGAAAAGAAATTTAAAATTTAAGATGTGTAATGTTAAAAAATGAGTGTGAACAACTTTCTTGATGAGAAAAAAGAAAGTTTCAAAGAATATGAATAGAATATAACATTCAAAGATAATAATTCTTATTGACTAAGAATTAAATCTTTCATAAATTCCTTCTTTAACAACAGTTACCTCCTACAGTGTGCACAATCCGTACTGAAGTGATCACATGAACTTAAACAGAGATTAGTTTATTCACATGCACCATTAAAAACATCTGAAGTTTAGCATGCAGTACTGATTTAGATATAACATTTAAAAGCATTCCAGCACACACACAAGAAAGTAAACAAATAGTCAAATAAAATAGCAAAGAAGCTTAAAGATATTTCATTAAACATGAAGAAGATGAATACAAAGCAGAATCATAAAATAGTCCTAACACAAGCTAGAAACTATTCCTAGAAACTATCCCATCTTCAACTTCTTCAGGGCTTCTCGCTTCTTCATGGCTCGGCGGTGATAAATTCCTGAGATAGTCTTTGCAAGAGAGATAGTGTTATCTTGCAACTCAAGAGATTCAAGTTTCTGCTCCTCAGCCTCTTTGGCTAAGCGTTCAGTTTGAAGTGAAAGGTCAGTGAGAAGTTTTGAAAGTGGGGGGTTGTATTTATAGCATAAAGGTTTAGAAACTGAAGGGACTCTTTGATTAACCATGTAATAATTGACCATAATGCAAATACACGATTACACATATCTTGATAGGTCACACAACACTATAGAAGGGGGTTGAATATAGTGTTTATACAATCAAATCGATTTAGAACACAAGTATGTAACAGTAATCAAGTTTATTCAATATAATAAGCTCTATTACAAAGTAGGTTAAACTACTCTCTCAGTGATGAACAATATCACTAAGAGCTGCTAGGTTACAATGAATAATCTTTCTTGTTAATGATAACACAAATAGTGTAAACCCTAAGCTGTGTTATATAGTACACAATTATAAGATATCTTCTAACTAATATGGAATATAATTCTGTCTCCTAAAATATATTAATCAGATATTATCTTCTACAAGTCTTCTAGCTGTCCAACTCTTCATGCACATCTTCTTTTGTTTTAGTCCAGATCCTCTCCTGTAAATCAGCCGCATTTCTTATCTGAAGTACCCGCACTTAAGTCCTGATATAAATCCTGACGGCCTTAAGTTCTGATATAAGTTCTGACTTCAGTAAGTTCTAATTTTTAGTAAGTCCTGATATTAAGTTCTGAAACAAAACACAACAGATTAGACATGACATCTCAAATATATCTAACAATCTCCCCCAACTTGTAAATTATGAAAAATATACAAGTTAATAGATTTGATGATGTCAAAAACATTTAAGTACAAATACAATGAGAGTTTATTTAGACAACTAACTACAACTTACAGTCCTTGCAGCTTTTACCAATTTTACTGAGTCAATCTGAATCCAAAGTGATTCTTGACAAAGTTTGATATCAGCTTCTCTTCTGCAATTCTCAGAACTTGAGCTATTGTAGCCTTGACTTACTTCATTTCTTCATCTTGACTTCCAATCTGGTAGATTGCAGTCCTAAGTGCTGAGATATGATTTTTTTCCAAACCATCACCAAGTCTGATTACCCTTGGATGAGATGTGTTAGGTCACACACACACACTGTAGAGGGGGTGAATACAGTGTATAGTACACTCAAATCGAACTTTAAGAACTTAAGTAACAGAAAACAAACTTTATTGAAACAATAAACTCTGTTACAGTATGGAACTATTACCTCTCAGTGATGAACAAATATCACGAGAGCTGCTAGGGTTACAATGAATAATCTTTTCTAATAATGATAACACTTATAGTGTAAACCCTATATCTGTGTTTATATACTACACAGTTACAAGATAATCGCTAATTGATATGGAATATAATTCTGCTTCCTAAAATATATCAATCAGATATCTTTTCTTCCAAGTATTCCATTCTTCACGGAATTCCTTCTTCATGCATATCTCTTCTTATGTTTATCTTGATCTTCTTTCCTTTAATCAGCTACTGTCCTTATCTGATTTTCCTTCAACACTTAAGTTCTGATATCTATCTTCTGATGATTATCTCCTGATAACATAAGTACTGATATCCTTAAGTCCTGACTTCCAGTATAAGTACTGATCAACAGTTAAGTACTGATTTATCCTGTTCAATAAAGATCTGAAAGCTAAACATAAAACATATTAACCATGACATTATCAAATATATCTAACAATCTCCCCCAACTTGTAAATTAACATAATATACAAGTTTAACAGATATTTGATGATGTCAAAAACATTAAGTACAAATGCATGAGAATTAGACTAGATAACTACAACTTACAGTCCTTAAAGCTTTTACCAATTTCAACTTCTGATAACAACTTCAGTCTGTATAAATATCAGAATTTAAGCAGTTGTAGATCTTCGACTTGGCTTCTTCATTTTCTGATCTCTCTGATGTCAGGAGTTGTTCTGAGATAGTTCTTCAACAAACATTTCTCAGCATATCTTAGTTCATCAATCATTCTCCTTTTAACATCTTTAAGCTCTGCAGTATCTTCACCAGTTTGAAAGATTGCAGCTCTGAGATCATTGATCTTTGCTTTTCTCAACTCCTGATCTAGTCTTATAACATAAGCTTTGTCAGACTCTAGATTGAATTCAAGTCCCTTAATACCAAGATACGTTCTGATCTGTGCAGTATTAGGCTTCATATCAACAATATCACCATTGTGATCTCTGTACTTTGGAACATATATGCTGTCAGACTTAATAGAATAAAGCCTTTTCTGTCTCTGAATCTGTTCTTTTAAGTAGTTTGCAGCAGTCTCTGTTATTCTGTCATCCACTTGAAGTAAGAAAAGTACATGCTCCAATTCTTCAAAATACTTCGATGGAATGGCATTTTGTCTTATATGATAAACCCTACCATTTGTCATGAAATACAACATGATGTATTCTTTCAAGTAGGTATGGTAAACCATCTGTACAGATTCCAGTTGATTCAATCTCTCAGGAGTTGCTCCAATACCTGGTTCACTCAAGGAAGTTGGATCATTGGTAGTGTTGTGTACTCTTCTTTCATCAGCACTTCCCAATCCAGTTTTATCTCTAGCTTCCTTTCCAGTAACTACTCTTGCTTCAAAACCACTTGCAGTAGTCTTCAAAGATTGAGTCTGTTTTGCTTTAGTGAATCCTGGTAGGAGTGTCTTTGATCTATTTTCTGATATCAAGTTAACTTGAGCTCTGTCAGAGGTTACTTGCTTCTTCTGAATATCAGAACTTACAATTTCTTGACTCTGAACAACTTGAGCCATGTCAGAGGTTGTTTTAAGAACTTTTCTTGAAGTCAGAGCAAGATCATCTTTTTCATCAGCAATTTCTTCTTCCTCAGGAGGTACATAAACCTTGATAGGTTCACCAACCTTTTCTTTACCCTTGGATCTTGGATCTATCTGTGGTTGTGATCTAGCCAATGTTGCTTCAGTATGTGTCCTTTTTTTGATCACAATGCCTTTGAGTTTTGGAAGTGACTTTTTACCAGAAGCTTCAGATTTAGATGTGACTTTCTCTGATTTAAGTCTGGCTTCTTCTTCCTTTAAACTTTCCAAGTCCATTCCTGGATTTTCTTAAAGAAATAACTGTCTTGACATTTCTTCATCAAGATCTAGAAGTTCATCAGAACTTATCCTTTTACCAGCGGCAGAACTTATTCTTTTCCCAGTATCAGAACTTGTCCTGTGACTAGCTTGTCTTGATGTAAACCTTCTACCTTGACTATGACCGCTACCCATTCCAGAGTATCCTTGATCATCATTTCCATCATCCTTTCCTTGCAGTGTCTTGTTAGTTTTGCATTTGGACTTAATTACCCTCTCCCCCTTTTTGGCATCAGCAGGTAGTAAAAGAGAGATAAGTAATTCCACTGAGGATTGGATTTCAGTAAGTTGAGATTGCTGAGAAGCTTGATTTGTCAGAATGTCATCAATCTGAGCTTGTTGTTTCTCTTGAGTTTTCTCAATATAAGCAATCCTGTCAATGTTAGGTTGAAAGAACTTTTTCTTATCAATTTTCCAAACTTGTTCTTGTTTGATAAAGTTCTCCTGAATCTTGTATAGCTCTGCATGAGTAGTTGAATGAAGACCTTGTAGATGTTTAATACTCAATGCAGTGACTCTAAGCTGGGTTTTAAAATCATCAAAATTTAACATTTCATCAGCTTTAGTCAAGTGCTCAGCAAGATGTAATGCATTTGGAACACATGAAACTGAGTTCCATTCCTTAGTCCACTCCTGACCTGCAGGAGTTTCACTCCAAGGTACTTGTGCATCCCTGATAACAAACTCCTTTACCAGTTCAGACTTAGGAAGAGTCGGTTGAGGAGTATGTCCTGAAGGACCTGCTTCATCAGCATCTACAGTTGGAGCAGCTTCACCAGTATCTCCAGCATTTGCAGCATCAGAACTTAAAGAATTAGTATCTTCTGATAAGACAGCAGTGTGAGTAGCAATGGAGGCTTCAGCATCCTCTAATTGCTGATCTGATACTAAGTTCTGATCAACAGCCAAATCCTGATGCTCACCTAAAGTCTGATCATCAGCATCTTGATGCAGAGAAGGTGTTGTGGATAACTCTGGAGTTTGAACAACATCAGTAACAGGTGTTGTGGAAGGATTATTTGCTGTTGGAGCTTCTAAAAGAAATACTTCAGACACAACCAAGTGTTGAACCTCAATATCAGCACTTGTGCCTGGATCAACAAGAGACACAGATGGTGAGTTAGCCTTGTCAGATACAGCTTCCTGAGATGGAGTTAATGGAGAAGAAGTGACTGGAGCAAATTCCTTGTCTTGTGAGATCAGAGATTCCTGATCCCCTTCCTTAGCTGCTTCCTCTTCATCATCTGAGACTGGCCTTTGTGCCCTCTGTTTCTTGTACTTCCTTTTTGATGTGGATTCCTTGGGAGTTTCAGGAACTATCATTCGTCTAAGCCTCTTGAGAAGCCTAGAACCCCCAATTTCAGAATCCTTCTGAGAAACCTCTTTCTCAGCTTCAGAAATAACAGGTTCTCGAGAAGAAACCTGTTCCTCAGAATCAGATTCATCTCTCAAGGCAATCCTCCTTCTCTTTTGAGATGTTTGAGGAATAGTTTTTGTCCTCTTTGGCTTGGAGGATGAGGGTTGAACAGTCTGTGAAGTAGAGAGATAGGATTTGAGATAATTCCTGAGGGTAGGTTGAGTAGAATGAGTGGTAGGTGCTGAGGATGATGGTTTTTGGGTGTTTGTGGTTGGTTGGAAATCAAAGTAAACAGATCTATAAGTATCAGGATCAACATTTACTAGGATCTGTTTTACAAACTGAGGAATCTGTAATGGTCTAACCACTTTTTTCTTAGTATCAGTATTTACCAGATCATTAAAATATCGTTTTGCAACTCTAAAATGTGGGGTTGAGGAACTGACTAATTGAGGTTCATCAGTACAAAAAGTATATAGAAGTTGACAGAATCTAGCAAAATAGATAATATTTCTATTCTATGTCATCCTATCCCCAATAAAACCAATTATTCCAGTTGCAAAATCAAAATGAGTTTGATGAATAATAGCATACCCTATGTGCTGACTCAGAATTGGGATAGCATCAAAATTTGAACATTTGTTCCCAAAAGCTTTGGTGATGCAGTCAAAGAAGAAACTCCATTCTCTTCTGATATTAGCCCTTTTTAACTGCCCAAGCTTTGCCAAACTCTTTTCATATCCCAAATCAGCCATTAACTCCTGAAGTGATGATTCCTCTGGAGTTGAAAAAGTACAATTTTCTGGGAGATGTAGAGCTTTGCGTATTGTACCAGGAGTGACTACAAAGGATGAATCACCCACTTGGAAGATAATACTGGGAGTTCCATGTTTACCACCATCATCAAAGTGCCCAGTCCGCCAAAACGTCAGAACTTGTTGAGTCGAAAAGACTTCAGGCTGTGTTAATGCGTACCCAATCTCACTGTGTGCAAGAAGATCTTGCACAAAATGCAATTCAGATGGAGCTTCAGCATGATCAAGAATTGCAGCATATTTGTTTGGAACAAACTTAGCTCCATCAATGATTAAATCCTTTGGTGCCATGTGCAAAAATATTGAGATTCAAGTATGCCGTTAGGTGTTTGAGATAATATCTGTATGAAAAACCAACGTGAGAAAGAAAGAGAAAGAGAGTAAAAGAAAGGAGAGAGATATAATATAAAGAAAATAAAAGATTAAAGAAATCTTCTCTCTGTTGTACTTATACTCTGAACAAAAATGTTACCGTTGGACACCTGTCAGACATGTAGTAATAACAGACAGTTACTGGGCTCGAGAAAACAGGAATCATTACTTACCCAGTTGCCTAGTTTCAAGGAAAAACCGTTCCATTTATCAAGAGAAACAGTTTTAATTCAAAATTTAAACCGTTAGCACTGATTGAATTATTTTTCACTGCATCATTGAAATTCTGAAAGTACATCACATGAAAATAACCAAGATAAATTAGATATGTAAGTGCTGAAAATGAATCAGAACTTAATATAAAACAAAAGTTGTATGGTCATCAGAATATCAATCAGGATTTATCAACACAAGATAAAATAACTCAGAGACAAAATCTTGAAGTAAAAATAATATTCATTAATATATCAAGACAATACATTTATGAAATGGAAATTACATCAATACTTATACAAGATTTTCCCTAAGCTTCTAATCCTAACATCAACAGCCTTAGTCCTAGCTAAAAAGCCTGACAAAGCTGATGATGAAGAAAAATAGGAAGAAGACGAGATTAAGTCATCTTCTTCTTCCTACTCTCGACAAACAGAATAGTGAGTCTGATGATTCGCTCTTGTTGGCGGAGAGCTTCCAGCCTTTCCTCCTCCAATCGCTCCAAATGGCGATGGTAGTCCATATAGAAGAACAGGAGGCGTGTCAGTACCTCCTGTGGGACAGAGTCCCATATCTCCTCAGGAATGGCTGTGACATGCCATTCCTATTGCCACTCGGCACAACTTAGCTCCATATTGAAGGTTTGGTAGTTCAAAAACATGTTGTATCTGACCATTGTGTTTTTGAAAGAGAAAGGAGGATAAGTGTGTGAGAAGAATATGATGGAAAGACTGATGTGAAGTGGTTGGTTATATAGACAATAGTGACTATTAATCTTCCACTTCAACATATTCAATTATTAACTGAGACTGTTATTAAATTTTATTCACAGATAAGTCAAGTAAAACATTAGACTGTAATATCAGAACTTAGACTTATATCAGAACTTAACAGTCATCAGAACATAATTTCTTAACTCGAAAAAGGAATGCCCATCTTAGTAAATCCTCATACAAGTTCTGAGTTATAGACGTCAGAACTTAATCATCAGAACGTGTAACTAGAACTTGTCCTCAGAATTTGTGCAATAATGACACAATGATTGTTTATCTTAAATAACATAGACCACCACATAAATTTTCATCATTCAGATGGAGTGATTAGTGTGTGCATTAAGCTAAATAACAGACAAAGAGTAAAGTCTGATTCACTTCAGTACATCTTAGAAATAAGGCATAACTAAAATTTTGCTAAAGAGCTGTCATTGTCCTGAAACCTACTGATGAATGAGTTCATGCTTGAGTCCACCTCAACTGTTTTGTGCTAATTTTAAGCATCTTTTGAAATTCTATTTTACAGTGGCTTCTCAGTGTAAGTGAGTCACGACTGTTTATCAGAATTTATGCTATTATTAGAGTATTTCTCCAGTAATCATAGAGTGTGAAAAGTCACCAAGAAAATATTTTGCTTTTCTAATGCATATTTACTTAATACCAGCAATGCACTTAGGTCGTCCCTTCCACATTTTTACTCTAGATCTCAAAGGAGTACCTGATTTTATTCTTTGATCTTTTTGCTTTTTCTTTTGATAAGTGAGGTTTATCAGCACTTAGTACATTCAGCAGTTTTACTAGTATCATAACTTAACAGATGAGTAGCATTATTCTAATTTGTGACTTAGTAATAAGATATACAAAGTAAACTTAACTAAGCTCAATTATCAGAATTTGCTAGTGTCATAAGATTTCCACTGAAATAATTACTTCTTACATGGAATCATTTGTTTATTGAAGACTACTAGGTCAGTATCTAGCACAGTTATCCTCATAGGATTGAATAGGTACTAGAACAGACATATCACTTATCAGAGTTTAGAAACATATATCAGACGACAGTCAGTACTTAAAGACATTTATCAATTAAGCACAGAATATACAATGAGATTAATTCTATAAATACTGAGCATAAAGTCTGATAACACATAACAAGTCTAAGCAGATTTAGAGAAAGAACCTGAAACCATTCCAAGTTCATTTACCAATCTTGTAAAAGTAGCTTCACACAGTGGTTTTGTGAAGATATCTGTCAGTTGTTGATCTGTGGGAACAAAATGCAATTCCACTGTACCTTCATCCACATGTTCTCTGATGAAGTGGTACCTGATGCTGATGTGCTTTGTCATAGAGTGTTGAACTGGATTACCTGTCATAGCAATAGCACTTTGATTATCACAGTAAATAGGGATTTTGAAATATGTTAACCCATAATCCAGTAACTGATTCTTCATCCAAAGAATCTGTGCACAACAGCTTCCTGCAGCAATATACTCTGCTTCTGCAGTTGATGTGGAAATTGACTTTTGTTTCTTGCTGTACCAAGAAACCAATCTGCCTCCAAGAAATTGGCATCTTCCACTTGTGCTTTTCCTGTCAATTTTGCAACCTGCAAAATCTGCATCTGAGTAACCTATTAGTTTAAAATCTGATTCTCTAGGATACCATAATCCCAGAGCAGCTGTTCCTTTAAGATACTTAAAGATTCTTTTTACAGCTGTTAAGTGAGGTTCTCTTGGATCTGCTTGAAATCTTGCACAAAGACAGGTAGCATACATGATATCAGGTCTACTAGCAGCTAGATAGAGTAGAGAGCCAATCATACCTCTGTAGTCAGTAATATCTACTGATTTACCGGTATCCTTATCCAGTTTTGTCGCAGTGGCCATTGGAGTGGATGCACTTGAACAATCTTGCATTCCAAATTTCTTCAGCAAGTTTCTGGTGTACTTGGTTTGACAAATAAAAGTGCCTTCCTCATTCTGCTTGACTTGAAGGCCCAGAAAATAGCTAAGTTCCCCCATCATACTCATCTGATATCTTGACTGCATTAGTTTGGCAAACTTCTTGCAAAGTTTGTCATTTGTAGATCCAAAAATGATATCATCAACATAAATCTGGACCAGAAGTAAGTCCTTTCCATGGTTGAGGTAGAACAGTGTTTTGTCTATTGTCCCTCTGTTGAATCCACTTTCCAGAAGAAACTGAGCTAAAGTCTCATACCATGCTCTAGGAGCTTGCTTAAGTCCATAAAGTGCTTTATCAAGCCTGTAGACATAATCTGGATGTTTGGTATCTACAAAACCTGGAGGTTGTTCAACATATACCTCCTCCTCCAATTCTCCATTGAGAAAAGCACTTTTCACATCCATTTGAAAGACAGTAAACTTTTTGTGAGCAGCATAAGCCAAGAATATCTTTATGGCTTCTAACCTAGCAATTGGTGCAAATGTTTCATCATAATCAATTCCCTCCTGTTGAGAATATCCTTTTGCAACCAGCCTTGCCTTATTCCTTGTAATTATGCCATCACTGTCAGTTTTGTTTCTGAATACCCACTTTGTACCAATAACAGATCTATTCTTTGGTCTTGGCACTAGGGTCCAGACTTTGTTTCTTTCAAATTCATTCAACTCTTCCTGCATTGCTTGCACCCAATCATCATCTTGAAGAGCTTCTTCCACTTTCTTTGGCTCAGTCTGAGAGAGAAAAGAATTGTAAAGACATTCATTTGAAGTACCTGTTCTAGTTCTGACACCTGCATCAGGATTTCCAATTATCAAATCAGGTGTATGTGATTTTGTCCACTTCCTTGCAGATGGAAGGTTTTCTCTAGAACTGGATGCTCCCCCATGATCCATGCTATCTTCATTTTCTGATGCTCCCCCTGAAACTGTGCTCTCTGAGTTGGATTCTTCAGTATTTAGATTATCAGCACTATCAGAACTTGGCTTATCAGAACTTGACGAATCAGAACTTGAAGAGCCAGATGTATGTTCTGATGTTTCTTGAGCTGTGGTAGGATCTTGAGTATGTTCCCCCTGTATAGGTGCATCTTCCTTTGACGTAGTCTCCACAGTTTCAATAACATAAGAGTTTAATCCATCAGAATTTACAGTATCAGGACTTAGACTATCAGGATTTTCTGTATCAGAATTTGAGTCTTCATTTTCAAATCTCAGCTGATCATGGTCAATGAAATCTTCAAGACCAGTAATCTTTTTGTCATCAAAAGAGACATTGATAGATTCCATGACCACTCTTGTTCTCAAATTATAGACTCTAAAGGCTTTTGTGGAAAGTGGATATCCAACAAAGATTCCTTCATCAACTTTTAGATCAAACTTTGATAGCTGTTCAGGATGAGTCTTGAGAACAAAACACTTGCATCCAAATACATGAAAATATTTCAGATTTGGCTTCTTTTTCTTCACCATCTCATATTGTAACACCCCCAGATCCGGGGTCGGGGATCCGGGTCGTCACGAGTTCCATTTCCCTTAATAACACCCAATCTTAATAATTACTCAACTACTCTGTACTGTGACCCCACAATAAACACACACACCACACGTTATAGTCTCAGAGATGAACATCCAAAAATAACCACAAGTCATTTTATACCACAATTATCTGCCAATACACCTTAAAAGGTTTTCTGAATAAATTTACATTTCTTTGCCATTATTACAATTCATAAATATAAATAAATCTGGTACATCAAAAGTTGAAAGCCTAGCCTATTGGTAGTTCCTACCTCAGCTACGGCGACATCAATGCTTCTAGAAAACTGCGGAACGTCTCCTAATCGCTTGCGAATCGGGAGCTTGGTTCTGTTCATCTTTTCTATCTGTTGTTGTGTGATGAAAGAAGAAAGCAAGGGTGAGCAGCAAGCCCACCAAAATAATATGTATAATGATTAATAGTATATGAGCCTTCTCATAGTACTCATGAAAGTCTTGGTCAAAAGAAATGAACCAAGTTTGATATCTTAATGCGATGAAGTCGCAAAATATTCAGTATATATACATATATACTTTTCAAAATATTGGAAGTCCTCTTCCATGCATAATACACACAGAGTTCCAGTGTATAACTGTATAAAAATACCGTTGCAAGGTGATCTCATATATCTAACCTTGTCTCAACGTTTTTCTGAAAATCTTTGTCATGCATAAGATAATCATTTACTAGATATAAGTTTAAAAAAAAATGAAGTTACAAGATACTCCAATATACTTTATATCCACATACTACTTGAACTACCACCGTTCAAGTTATAATCAGTTTCAAAGTTCATCACCCAGATGAGACTACAAGATAAGACTTGAATAGATTCAATCTTTGAAATATCATTATAAATAATGAAGTTACGAGATACTTCATTAAGTCCTGATATATATATCCATATATATATATATCTCATACATTTCCTGAAAATCTCTGTCATGTAAAGTATGAACAGAGTTATAATATCCAATGAATTTTGGAAAGGAAAAGAATTTTGGCATAAACCAGATATCTTGCTGATCAGGCAAAGATACCAATAAGTAACCTTTTCTATTGTAGATGGATGAATTCCTCACCGGTCATCACCCTGGCCGCATTAGGACCTCGCGCTAGACCGTTACCCGGCCACTCACGCGTTGATGGACTGCCACCCAGCCACTTACACTTTGATAGACCGTACCCCGGCCTGTCGCTTATGCCGACTCAATTAGATGGGCTTACTTCCCGAACATTGGGCAAGTAATCAATTCATTTATCAAAACAGCAACCTTGTTGCAAATATAAAATACACCATAGAGCCGGATCCCTCAGGTTTTGAACGAGTATTTAAATCCCCTTTAAAAGGAAGATCTTAAATATAAAAATGAGTTTTGGGATCCGCTCTAACTTTTAAAAATCATTTTGAAGACTCGAAAACACTTTAAAGAGTGTTTGGAGTAATGCTGATTTAATGAAGTATATCAGTCCCAATATATTTAGAAAATGTCTGAATATTATTATTTAAATAATATTCCCATAAAGAATAATCTTTATACAAATAATTGAAGTAGAAGTTGTAAGACTTATACTTGAAATGAGTATTAAATAACCAAAGATATACTTATATGAAAGTACTATCTTTATTTGAATAATCGAAAATAAGTTTGATTATCGAAACATTATTATTTAATAAAATACAGAATATATCTCAGCAAATAATCGGAGTCATAGATCCTCAAATGAATATTCAAATAATATTCATTAAATAATATAAACTGAGTCATAAGCCCTCGAATGAATATTCAAATAATATTCAAATAATAAAATAAAAGGAGTCATAAGTCCTCGAATGAATATTCGTAATAATATTCATTAAATAAAATAAAGTTATCGAATAAACCTTATTCGATTAATAGTTTTTAAAAACTATATCAATATATATATATATATATATATATATATATATATATATTATACTCGGGAGCCTCGCCTCCCGGTTTAGAAATATGTTCACCTTTTATCCCCTATACTAAGGGTAAACTCAAATACCGCTTATCTCTAGCATAGGTATTATGCAACTATAAGCATTTGAACCAACAGATATATAAATCAAGAATATGAAACATGCATGCATATATACCATATCACATGCTACAATATATCGCAAGAATTTGCTAATAACCAATATGCATTTATCGCAAGATCATGCATATACACATATACATCACAACAACAGTTATACGGGTAGAAAACTTGCCTGAGCGACTGGGGGTTACGAATGGCTCGGGACGAGTCTGGTAACCTATAAACAACAAGTAAGTTGGAATTAAACCAAAGTCACTTGTAAATCTATACTTTAACTAACTTAGACTCTAACGCTTGTTTTGTGCTTACTGATTCTCTTAAGTCATTCGAGTACCCTCGGCTCCACCATTTTTAATAATTTAACCTTTACGAGTTTTAAGGCGATTCCTTCACGAGTGTCTTACCAACTGCCTAACACACTTACCATAAATGTTTCATACATTAATTAACCCTTTTTGGTCTTTAACCTATGTTTCAAAGTAAGGCGAGGGGAAAAGTTTCGTTCGCGAAACGCCGTTACTTGAAACGGTCGTTTCTCCTAAACCGTGCATCGGAATCGAACGAACTATATATCAAAACGAAGCTCGTAACATGAGCTATCTAAACATGGCAGTGGTCATAATCTAGCAGGGGGTTCTCAGGTCCTAATGTTATGCACAAAAACAGTCCAAAGAAAATCGGACGTTACGACGGCTATGTTTACGCGATTACCAATATTTAAACTACTCCAATTAACCACCAACCAACTCATAACCATCAATACAACAAAACTTCACCGAAACCATACCACATCAGTCCATAATCTCCAAGGTTTTCAACTCAAACAACCACAATCAAGACCTATGAACTATAATCAAGCTTCAATTACCAAAACACTTCCAAATCAAACCAAACTACTAATAATCACAATCCATGCTTCTCATTTCACAAAACCAACCATTAAACTTACTAACAAATAAAGTAAAGGCTAGGGTTTGAAGTTTATACCTTCCTTGGGAGGTGTTAAGTTGCTAGGAAGCCTTAGGGAGCCTCCTACAAGCTTGATCTTTCCAAAGAAATCAAGAACACAAAGTTAGGCTTTGAAGTTTCTAAAAGTCCGATTTAAAGAACTGTAAAAATGAGGGTCTTACCATGATTATTTGGACGAGACTTGTGAACAAGAGTTGTAGGTCATCTCAATACCTTTCCAATGAGCTATAGAACACAATATTTGAGTGAGAAATGAAGGAGATACAGCAGTTTTAGTGTGCTGGTTCTGTTTTGGCCGAGAGCATGAAGAACAATGTCTTGGTTTCTTTTTGATTTTGATGAAAAATGATTTGCTTGGCTTGGTTGGTTTGATTTTTGTGTTTGTTTTAGTAAATTACCTAGTTGCCCTTGATTTTGTGTGGTTAAAAAGCCACCACATCTCCTTCCTTTCCATGTCATGCTTGTGTCATCCTCATGATGTCATCCTCCCCTCCTTGTCCTCTTCTCATTGGTTGGGTGACCTCATCCTCTCTAATCCCTTTGATTAACTTCCTAATTGTTTGCCTAATGACCGCTGATCTGTTATACGGTTCGCTTAACTTTCGTTTTCGTTTATCGTTTGAGGGATCATACCCGGGATCTTATTACTTAGGTTCCCTTAACCTTTCTCAATATATTATATTCCTTTTATGATCCTCTCCTATAATCCTTTAATTTAAATCCTTTTTATCCTGTTACCTTTTTCTCAAATCTTTCCGTATCTAGTGTATTTTCGGGACGGATTTGGATTCTGACGATCTTTACATACACTTATATCCCATATAAAGTACTAATAAAATCTCAGAATATCCATATCGGAACCCCTACATAGTGTGGCATGAAAAGTTTTCTCATTCAGCAAAAACACTATTCATAAGGGTTTCAAAAATTTCCCAAAAATTGGGGTTATTACAGTCTCCCATCCTTAAAAGGATTCCGTCCCGGAATCAGATAGAAAGTGAATAGGGATACTCTCTTAGCATTGCACTTTCTAACTCTCGAGTAAATTTTCCCACATTATGGTTCTACCATCAAACTCTTACTAGTTTGATAACCCTTCTCCTAAGCACTCGTTCCTTTTTACTCTATACCCTTCCTGGTTGCTCCATATAGGTTACGTCTGGTTGCATGTCTATGCGCTCATATGCCCCTATTTGTCTGGCATCCGAATTACACTTCCTTAACATTGATACGTGGAACACGTTATGAACTTGCTACAGGTTCGGGGTAGGGCTAGCTCATATGCTAACTTCCCAAACGTCTTAATATATCCAAGGGTCCAACAAATTGTAGACTTAGCTTTCCTTTCTTTCCGAACCTCATCAATTCTTTTCAAGGGTTTCCAAGGGGATACCTATAACATTACTAGGCCCCCTATTTCATACTCTTTGTCCTTTTTTTGAGTCAAATCAGCATACCTCTTATGTCCATCTTGGGTTACTACCAGCCGTCCTCTGATTAGATCTATTATATCCCTGGTCCTTTGGACTACTGCGGGTCCGAGCATCTTGCGCTCTACAACTTCATCCTAACATAAGGGAGATCGACATTATCTTCCCTCAAGGATCTCATAAGGTGACACCTCGATAATGACATATGATCTATTGTCGTGATATAACTAAATCCGCGTTAAGTGTTCATTCCAAATTCTTTCAAGTCTATTGCACAGACTCTCATTATAGCGTTTAGCATTAGAGCTTTTGCTTCTCAATACCCATTCTTTTCCAGTTCGTAATCGCTATTACCTTCCGTTCCTAATATTATACTGGTTATAGCTTTGGCTCGTTAGCGTTCTATAACCTTTTAATAACCACGTCAACCTTAGTATCACTAACGCGTTAGAATCGGAATACCACCATACTTGGTACCACTTCCTTTCTAGCTGCCTCCATCTTCGAAAGCTTGATCCATCATATAGAAGTAAAAGAATTCATTGAGAGATCACTATGATCATGAACACTTGTTACATTGCATAGTTAGTACAGAAGGTGGCCAGCCTTTAGTACTTGACAAGCAATTAAACAACATGTGGTATCCTACTAGGCTTCTATCACACAGATAGATAGTCATTCGACAATACCTCCCCTTCTGGAAGGGTTGTTCTTCTCAGCTTATACAAAATGAAAAGAAAAGAACGAATTGAAGAGAATTGTATATATGAAAAAAAAAATATACTGCCACAAAATATCTGGCTTGGAGTCTACCTCTGAACTATAGAGGTTTGTCATAGGAGAACAAAACATATATGTATATATATCAACATCAAGTATTATAGCATCGCATTTCACGTGCTTAAAGATTTTTTGATATTCCGTCCATCATTCTACGGACCCATGCTCTTGCTCGAGCTCATAAACAATCACCTTTGAAACTCCCTCGACATCGATACTCGAATAAGGGATTTCATTCTAGACATCATTGTTACTAGAATTATATGCTTGCACCGCAACCTTCCTCGTATAGCAATACGACTCTCTATTAGTAAGAAGGAATAAGTATTCAATAGGTAGATAATCGACTTAATTAGCCTATCAATGATAACTTATACACCACCACGACCCGATTAGTGGTACTCACTCTCAACATCCATTCCAATACAACTCTCACGATTATAAGTAATCGGCTCATCACTTGCAGAATCATTCCTGCATTACTATGGCCCACCGTTGACCTACTGTAGTCATTCGTTTTCCATGAAGTTTTAATAGCTAACCATACGGAGTCCATTCATATCATATCGAATCCTTCTAAGGAGGTAACATAATCACCATTTCTGATTCATGAAGAACACTCTTGATCCTGACATACATATATGACATGAAGCAGATAAAATTGCAGAAGAGTTTCAATCAAAGCAACGATAGCAGGCTAATACCATTATTAACCATATTTCTTTACTGGGAGACATGAAGCTCAAAGGTTCATTTAGTCCTTTCGTAACATGCTCCTGGCTTATCTCAAGATAGGACCTTCTAAGATAGAAAGCCCGCTCACGACGATTACATGAATTGAATCTTTACCAAACTACTATTACGGTTGAGTACCGCACAGTCATCAGAAGGAATGTCAATCTTTCACACCATAATACAACCTTCACGGAATTAACCATTATCACTGTATTCCTCTGGCACGAGCGCCGATAATTGTCCTCTTACACTTAAAGTGTTGGCCACCTCTTTGGCCTTTCCTGATAGTAAAATTTCCTTACAATCAATGTCCTTTTAACCACCTCCAACTAAATTTTCTACCTCATTTCAATCACTGCTTATGTGAAAATGCTTCTCTTAAGTCCTGGTGAGAAAAAATATCACCATTTTTCCATAAGTCATTGCCTTAGTCTTTAGATGTGAACATTGCCATGACTGACTCTCGATCATACTTAGGACGTCTCTTATCTTGGGTCCTAATTGCCCTGAATAATTTTGACCATTACTGGTTCGATCCATACTTTCTCGTGGTTTAACACGTGCCCCACTTGGCAACACTATAATTACGTCATATTTCCTTTATCCACATTTCTATTCTTGAGAACTTTGAATATTACCTTTCTCCTTGTAAAACCTCTAAGGTTATCCTTAAATCCTTCATCAGGTACACCCTAAGCACAGGGCATATCAAGATACCATTTACTAATATCAGAATCATTGTCTATATACTTCTGAAAAATTTCTCCACTGATCCTTAAAGGTTCTTGTTACCTTAATCCTTTCCAATTCATACTATCAAAACTCATGTTGTCCCTATTAAGGGTGAAATGCCAACCTTTATGCATTCCCCTAGGATTCATTTCAAGTTATCGGGGTTTTATCCTTAATTCCACCTTTAAAAGATACTTACACTCTTCCATGGATAAATCAAGTCATATATACTTGATAGATTACCTTATTCAATCATTCTCACTTCGATAGTCTATACTTAATTTCACAATAACATCCTTATTCAAACTGAGGTCAATCCATATGGCCTCCAAAAGATAGCAACGGTTTTTTTTTCGCTTTGCTTGCCTAATTTGGTAATGACAACAGGGATGTTCTGGGTGATATTGGTCGTGTTCAACGTGAACTTCTTCTTAATAATTCCTTATTTACTTTTGTTGTTTATCTCAACAGTCACCTCAATGTTGGGATACCTCTCATACCTGGCGTCTCCCTTTCTGAGTATCGAGCCACCGGTCTTACATTTCACGTTATTGAAGGTCACTTCCTTCATCCAATTTTCCTACTTTCTTACTTTCTTGTCTCCTTAGTCTATCCGCGTCTTATTATTTATCCTTCGAACTATCTAAAGGTTTCCTTGAATCCTCCCAACTTAAAGGGGATAAAGTATATGTATCTCTTATGCCTTCTACCATCAATTTTAACTCATGGTGAATCACCCTCATCCTGACGATTACATACTCTTCTATTTCTATTACTACGAGTCTTTAGGGTTTCCTCATACCCAACTTCCTTATCATTATTTCATGAACTAACACAACATAATCATTGATTTCAAACATCCCGTCATTCTGGATTCGTGTCCTCAGAACGAATCTTGACAACTTTTACAACTTAGATTCATAATTTATCATACTCGTCTGCCTTTGTTCTGACTCTAAAGCTTTTACACTATCTCCTTATCTTTGGGAATTACTTTCCCGAAAACAATTGACTGGACTTAAATCAGTTTATTATAATCTCTTGCTCCGTGCCTTCCTTGGCCTTTCACCGGCGGGTGGCCTCTCTCTTAGGAGGGTAAGTGACAAAAATAGTCTTTTGTGATTCGTCAATCATTTAGAATCTCAAATGATTCCTATATTTCCTTTAGCCAGGCTCTTGCCTCGACTAGGTCAACCTGTTCCTTGGAACTCTGAGAGCTTAGAGACTTAAAGGTCCTGAAAGAATTTCCTATCGCATTGTTTCCTCAAGGTGGTGGTTGGGGATAATAGTCTAAGTTCTGTCTAAACAGGTCCATGAATTGCCGTATAGGAGTACCGTCTCGGGTCTCCTTTCCTTACTCAACTTCTGTTTCCTTAGTATGAACGTTCCCTCCTCCTCCCCATAATCGGGGTCATCCTACATATTTTAAATCCTCATTTTCCACTTCATTATGTTATGGGTTCCTTCTATCTTGATGGCGACCTCCCTGACTATCACGTTCAGGGTTCGCTCTAAATCTTATTCCTCAAACTAGCCTTCATCTAAGATCTCATCTTTAAGCTCTTGAACATTTGGAACCCAAATTCTGTAGGAATACCTCATTATTCCCTTATCATCTTTCTCGGTATTAATCTCTTATCTATTTTTTTAGCTCTCTGCCTTCATTCATCATTTTTTTTCTGGCACAATATGTTCTTTTCCAATAATTTGGGCTGTATTATAATCTCAAACAGCTTTTCGGTACCGGCTCCGGTTACCTTCACATCTATTTCCATTTTCTCAAAATCTCCTATCAACTCTCCCAAAGACATTTTCATCTTGAGTCTCTCCTTTATACTAAGGGCATTAGCCACCATTTTGGCTTTCCCTGGATGATAAAGAATCTCATAATTGTAATCCTTGATTAGCTCTAACCACCTCCTCTGGCGCATGTTGAGCTCTTTCTGCGTGAAAATGCACTAGAGCACTTATGGCTTGTGTAAATCTCGCACTTCTCTCCATACAAGTAGTGCCTCCAATATTTAGGGCAAAACTATTGCCACGAGCCTAAGCTCATGGGCGGGGATATCGAATTTCATATTACCTTAATTGTCTTGACATGTACGCGATTACCTTACCGTGCTGCATAAGCACGCACCCTAAGCCCTTGTGCGAAGCGTCACTACACTTCACAAAATCTCCTTTTCCATCCGGCAATGCCAGCATAGGGGCCATCACCAACCTCTGCTTCAGTTCTTGAAAGTTGTTCTCGCATTTCTCTGTCCATTCGAACTTCTCAGTCTTACGAGTAAGCCACGTTAAAGGGGTTACTATCTTTACAAACTTGAACGAACCTCCGGTAGTGACCGGCCAATCCTACCTCTGGTAGTCGACCTAACCATGGTCATCAATTCATCAGTGGTCCTTTATCCAATCTTGTCAGGATCCTCCATGGGATCCTCCTCAACAACTATCCCTTCTAGGACAACATCATCAACCGCTACATCCTCAATATCAACATCATCCGGTCCTGCATTAGGACACTCTATCGGATCCACAATCCGATCTCCAATTAGTAATAAAACATCATCGCGCTGTTGCTCCTCAACCTCAGGGTTCGGAGTCCCGCTACCATATATGATAACGAACTACGCTCCTATCACGATATTTATAAGGGTTCCCATAAGGGTTTTAACTGTCAGTACTATGTTAGGTAGTCCGACTATGAACTTGGCAAGAGTTCTTATTATCTTTGTGAACTTATTATCTTAACGTCACATCATCTCTGAGGTTTATAACGCTTAGCTCTGATACCACTTCTGTAACACCCCCAGATCCGGGGTCGGGGATCCGGGTCGTCACGAGTTCCATTTCCCTTAATAACACCCAATCTTAATAATTACTCAACTACTCTGTACTGTGACCCCACAATAAACACACACACCACACGTTATAGTCTCAGAGATGAACATCCAAAAATAACCACAAGTCATTTTATTCCACAATTATCTGCCAATACACCTTAAAAGGTTTTCTGAATAAATTTACATTTCTTTGCCATTATTACAATTCATAAATATAAATAAATCTGGTACATCAAAAGTTGAAAGCCTAGCCTATTGGTAGTTCCTACCTCAGCTACGGCGGCATCAATGCTTCTAGAAAACTGCGGAACGTCTCCTAATCGCTTGCAAATCGGGAGCTTGGTTCTGTTCATCTTTTCTATCTGTTGTTGTGTGATGAAAGAAGAAAGCAAGGGTGAGCAGCAAGCCCACCAAAATAATATGTATAATGATTAATAGTATATGAGCCTTCTCATAGTACTCATGAAAGTCTTGGTCAAAAGAAATGAACTAAGTTTGATATCTTAATGCGATGAAGTCGCAAAATATTCAGTATATATACATATATACTTTTCAAAATATTGGAAGTCCTCTTCCATGCATAATACACACAGAGTTCCAGTGTATAACTTTATAAAAATACCGTTGCAAGGTGATCTCATATATCTAACCTTGTCTCAACGTTTTTCTGAAAATCTTTGTCATGCATAAGATAATCATTTACTAGATATAAGTTTAAAAAAAAATGAAGTTACAAGATACTCCAATATACTTTATATCCACATACTACTTGAACTACCACCGTTCAAGTTATAATCAGTTTCAAAGTTCATCACCCAGATGAGACTACAAGATAAGACTTGAATAGATTCAATCTTTGAAATATCATTATAAATAATGAAGTTACGAGATACTTCATTAAGTCCTGATATATATATCCATATATATATATATATATATCTCATACATTTCCTGAAAATCTCTGTCATGTAAAGTATGAACAGAGTTATAATATCCAATGAATTTTGGAAAGGAAAAGAATTTTGGCATAAACCAGATATCTTGCTGATCATGCAAAGATACCAATAAGTAACCTTTTCTACTGTAGATGGATGAATTCCTCACCGGTCATCACCCTGGCCGCATTAGGACCTCGCGCTAGACCGTTACCCGGCCACTCACGCGTTGATGGACTGCCACCCAGCCACTTACACTTTGATAGACCGTACCCCGGCCTGTCGCTTATGCCGACTCAATTAGATGGGCTTACTTCCCGAACATTGGGCAAGTAATCAATTCATTTATCAAAACAGCAACCTTGTTGCGAATATAAAATACACCATAGAGCCGGATCCCTCAGGTTTTGAACGAGTATTTAAATCCCCTTTAAAAGGAAGATCTTAAATATAAAAATGAGTTTTGGGATCCGCTCTAACTTTTAAAAATCATTTTGAAGACTCGAAAACACTTTAAAGAGTGTTTGGAGTAATGCTGATTTAATGAAGTATATCAGTCCCAATATATTTAGAAAATGTCTGAATATTATTATTTAAATAATATTCCCATAAAGAATAATCTTTATACAAATAATTGAAGTAGAAGTTGTAAGACTTATACTTGAAATGAGTATTAAATAACCAAAGATATACTTATATGAAAGTACTATCTTTATTTGAATAATCGAAAATAAGTTTGATTATCGAAACATTATTCTTTAATAAAATACAGAATATATCTCAGCAAATAATCGGAGTCATAGATCCTCAAATGAATATTCAAATAATATTCATTAAATAATATAAACTGAGTCATAAGCCCTCGAATGAATATTCAAATAATATTCAAATAATAAAATAAAAGGAGTCATAAGTCCTCGAATGAATATTCGTAATAATATTCATTAAATAAAATAAAGTTATCGAATAAACCTTATTCGATTAATAGTTTTTAAAAACTATATCAATATATATATATATATAAATATATATTATACTCGGGAGCCTCGCCTCCCGGTTTAGAAATATGTTCACCTTTTATCCCCTATACTAAGGGTAAACTCAAATACCGCTTATCTCTAGCATAGGTATTATGCAACTATAAGCATTTGAACCAACAGATATATAAATTAAGAATATGAAACAGGCATGCATATATACCATATCACATGCTACAATATATCGCAAGAATTTGCTAATAACCAATATGCATTTATCGCAAGATCATGCATATACACATATACATCACAACAACAGTTATACGGGTAGAAAACTTGCATGAGCGACTGGGGGTTACGAATGGCTCGGGACGAGTCTGGTAACCTATAAACAACAAGTAAGTTGGAATTAAACCAAAGTCACTTGTAAATCTATACTTTAACTAACTTAGACTCTAACGCTTGTTTTGCGCTTACCGATTCTCTTAAGTCACTCGAGTACCCTCGGCTCCACCATTTTTAATAATTTAACCTTTACGAGTTTTAAGGCGATTCCTTCGCGAGTGTCTTACCAACTGCCTAACACACTTACCATAAATGTTTCATACATTAATTAACCCTTTTTGGTCTTTAACCTATGTTTCAAAGTAAGGCGAGGGGAAAAGTTTCGTTCGCGAAACGCCGTTACTTGAAATGGTCGTTTCTCCTAAACCGTGCATCGGAATCGAACGAACTATATATCAAAATGAAGCTCGTAACATGAGCTATCTAAACATGGAAGTGGTCATAATCTAGCAGGGGGTTCTCGGGTCCTAATGTTATGCACAAAAACAGTCCAAAGAAAATCGGACGTTACGACGGCTATGTTTACGCGATTACCAATATTTAAACTACTCCAATTAACCACCAACCAACTCATAACCATCAATACAACAAAACTTCACCGAAACCATACCACATCAGTCCATAATCTCCAAGGTTTTCAACTCAAACAACCACAATCAAGACCTATGAACTATAATCAAGCTTCAATTACCAAAACACTTCCAAATCAAACCAAACTACTAATAATCACAATCCATGCTTCTCATTTCACAAAACCAACCATTAAACTTACTAACAAATAAAGTAAAGGCTAGGGTTTGAAGTTTATACCTTTCTTGGGAGGTGTTAAGTTGCTAGGAAGCCTTAGGGAGCCTCCTACAAGCTTGATCTTTCCAAAGAAATCAAGAACACAAAGTTAGGCTTTGAAGTTTCT